>NW_022900936.1:15642158-15701839 GCF_012274545.1 Fukomys damarensis
ATGGAAAAAAAAAAAAAAAAAAAAAAAGTGAAATGGAAACTAAACCAAAAGCAGTGTGGAATGTTTGCGAGCCTATTGGTACAATGGTGAAAGATGTTTTTGTCTTTAAAGCATTCTCTGCCGTCAATGTATCCCATTTCAAGCCCACATGCCTGACTAATTTACCTCTGTCTAGACTTCCTCTGTTCTTCCCTTATGTACATGAAAATGAACTCATTAAATAGATTCAGAATTTATTTAGAACAAGGCAAAGAAGAGGGGAGAACGAAGGCAGTCATATCCTTGTCTTCTTTTTGGTTGCCACAGTGAGGAGCGCTGTAGAATGCCCCAAACTTATCGATCAGTCAAATATTGGATAAACATATATAGTACTGGGGAAGCACATTTTCGTACTTCACTTCCTCAGCTATTAATGACACGTTCAAATCTCGATCTGTCTTAGGACATTGTGATAGACACGCTATAATAACAAAGGCCAAAACTGATAGAAAATACAATGATCTATCTTCAGTGTACAAATCTGCTTAAATTGAAGCTGCCTGGGCAATGCTAATATGAGCACTTAGCAACTACAGAAGTCACAGAGAAAAGACTAGAGACAAACTCAGAAATAGATTTTTCTACTATTACTGTTGCTGTTATTGTTACTATTGCCATTATAATTGTAATTTATTGTGCAAAATATCAGGCCATTGAGACAGATTTATTTATACTATATGGGATGAAAAATAGTATAATATGATATTATGGAAAATTAAATCTATATATTCATAATTTTATACAGTTTGAAATGACTTGGTATCAGAATAAATATAAAGGAACAGTTGATGTTTTTAAAACCTCAAGGCAATAGAATAACTTAAGTACTGTTTAGTAAGGAGGAAGAAAGATTATTTCACAGATAAAGAATGAGTGACTTACTAAAACCTGAGCAGACAGGCGTCATGCCTAATGGACTCAAAATAAGGTTCAATTATACTTATGAAGGCATTTGAAAGTGCATTTCTCTCTTACCCAAAATGCAGTATGATGATGAAAGTGATAAGTGAAGATGTAATTTCACACTCAAATATAAATGCATAAAACTGTAGAGAAAGCTCAACTTGATAAAAAGAAAATCATTAACCATTCTGCGATAAGGATTCATCTTTGTGTCTTTTAGTTGCAATAAAAAGTTAAAAATGATTTAACCCACTGGAAAGTTTCTTGAACATGGAGCCTAGAAGTTGGGTTTGGCCTCTTAGCAGGTAATTTAAATCCAAGTCTTATTATTTTACATCATAGTATTTTGTGGGATAAGAATGTTCTATATTCATATAACTCTCAAAAAGTAACTATATAATGTAAAGATCACCATTTTAATTATCATATATTATATATTACATTTTACATATATATTCATTCATTGACAACGCTGAAACTCAGGAAGACTTCTCAAGTGTGATCAGTAGTAGTATTATTGATTATTGTTTTAAATAGTATATAGCAACATGTATCAAGTGTTTGGGGAAAACACTTGGAAAATCTAACCAACTCATTACATTAATATTGTTTACATGACCAATTCATGATTTTATAGATAATGATTCATTGATAATGCCAGAATAGCCAATAGGTTTTAAGGAAATGGAGGATAAAATATTGTTTCAGATTCTATATTGCAATTAATATTTATGAATCCAAAAGTATTTATTTTTGGTAGTAGTGTACATTATATCACATCAAGCAAAACTATCAAATTATCAGAAAGTACGCTAAAATACTGCTACTGTTTTCAATCATATACCTATACGAGCCTGGACTTCCTTCCTATGCTTTTATAAAAGCAACACATTTACAAACTATCGTAAGTACAAAAACCATTGGAAATTCCAATCTTTTGCTATTAAACTCATTAAATTTTTTTCAAACATGTATAAAATGCAACTTTTTATTGGTCTTTTAAAAAGTATAATAGCTATTTTTCAAGAAAATATATAGCTTAAGGTATATTCACAATTGTTATTATTTTTAGATAATTTAATAAATGTGTATTTTTTATAATTCCTAGTAATACACTCTAATGTGAAAGAATTGGTAGATACAACCTTCATCAACCAAAGACATTATGCAGTTGTTCACTTTAAAAAGTGTGAAAGGTTGGGAGACAGCATTTATTATGATAATACCTAATTACAGTAAGATATTGAACCTCAAATTCAAACAATTAAGTGGTAACCAAATTCAAGTTGTTGGAAAGCACCTCTTATCTGTCTTTTGTGAATGAGTAAACTAAGTCAAGGCAAGGTAAAACTCTGTAGAGGTACACACTTCCTGAATGATCAGTCTTATTTATTGTACAATCTCTGAAGCCAACACTAATGTTCTTTTCTTTTTTTTTATAGTCTGCAATCAAGTTATATGTCTGAGCAGGGAGAGATAATTGAAAAGCTGCAATGGATAAATGAAATATTACTAATAGTTAATATCCAGTCTTTTCAGTTGTTTTTCAGAATTCTTACAAATGAGTCTTCAATCCAGGCTGCACAGTGATTTATCAGACCACTTGGCAGGCAATGTTCAACTCCCACAAATTCGTCAGAGCAGCTGAGAAGTTAGCATCTGCAGCTGTCAAGAGAAACTTTAAAACACTGAAATCTACCAAATAGAATTTGAACTTAGTACAGTATTATGAAATATATCTGTATCAAATTCACCCAGAAAAAAACACAAAATTCTTTTCCTATTTAAACAAATTTCTAAAATGTCAAGTATCCTATGAATATGACTTTGACTTAAAAAGCCCTGAAATTTCTTAAATAATTATTTTGATTTCATCCAAATGATCATGTAGATATAATCATGATATTATCCAATTCTTTTATTATTGGAATCATTATAAAAACAAGTGATTAGAAAAAAATGAAAAGCAAAGAGAATACATAAATTGAAAGTTGACAAGAGTTACTTTCTTGGAATAAATACAGGATTAGTCATTACTTTCAGAGACTATTTCTAAGTGCTTGTTTTTAAATTTAATTGTGTTTTAGGTTGAAAATCTTAAGTGAGGTTTTTAAAAGCCATTTTTCAAGAATTGAACTTTTTGCACATACATAAAAATTAAATACATTGGGACTCAGATTTAAAATGTATATATTGCTTGACCCAGAAATTTCATCTGAGGTATTTTTTTAAAAAGATAATTAATTAATCTATTACAATAAAAAGAGATTATATTCATTGCAACTTTGCTTATATTATCAAAATTGTGGATATTTAGTGGGTAATTGTACAGTATTATTAAATTAATTGATATTATAAATACAATATAATTGTAATATTTTATTGCAATATATTGTAAAGACAATTGTAAGACATTTTAGAGAAAAGTGTTAATTTACATTTTTGACAGTGCTGAGTAAAAAAACTTAACAATGGAAAGATATATATATATATATATATATGTGTGTGTGTGTGTATGTATGTATTTCTCTTTATGTATTCAAAAAAGATGTCAGGAATTGGTCAGCAAAATACTGAATTAAGAGGGCATAGTTTAGTGGTAAAGGACAAGCTTATTATGCAGAAAACCCTGAGTAAAACCCTAGTATCATCAAATAAATAACAAAGGGCATATTTGTGAATGTGAAGGTTTTAAGTAAATTTTCCAATATTTTGAACTTAGATATTACTTGACTATTATTATTTATTATTTTACCATAATGTTTATTATGGTATAATAATGATAAATATGTTCTTTTTAAATGTTTAACAATTTGAACAAGCATGTGGAGTAAATGAGAAATAAATTCATTTTGGCATGTGCAAATCATGGCAATTGGATCAGTTTTCTAATTCTAGCCCTCATATAAATATTTGCAGTCACGAATATAAAAAATAACACTAAAATTTTACATTATTTACATTATTTCTCTGGTTTTCTAGATATTGTTTCATCAAGCTATATAAGTCCTTTCACATTAAATTTAGGAAGTAAGGGGCCGGGGATTTAGCTCAGCGGTTCGGTGGCCTGCCTTGCAAGCGCAAGGACCTGAGTTCAATCCCCGGTACCAAAAAAACAATAAATTTAGGAAGTAAAATATGTTTAATATTTGGAGAAAATGATTTAATATTGAGTATAATTTCAGTTTTGCTTTGACAAACTTGAAATTGACAACTATTCAAGTAATAAATACAAAGAATTTGTTGTCTAAAGGGAACCATAAATGAGGGCAATAAAACCTTATGCTCTGTACTTTGTACATAACACTCTATTTTCTTTATTTTCGTATTTCTAATTGATGGCACTTTTAGCTACATTACAGTTTTACATCTTTAAAACACCATGTTTCTCAACTGCTCTCTGCTGAAGCCTCTATTAACCTGATGTTTTCTGTTTACTTTATTTAGTATCCTATAGAAAAGGTTTAAATCCATAACACTTAAATTTTTATTTTCTCTTGAATTACTTTGAAATAAAAATGGCAGGTAATAAACTTTTAAAGTAGGTGTATCTTCTTCAACCAATTCAAACAAAAATTATATATACCTACAGGATTCAAAACATAGTTTATTTAAGAAAACTTATCATTTGTAGAACTGCTGAAAACAAATGATTGTTTTTCTGCTTGGATACCCTATATTAATTTATTTGGTTACCCAATATTAATTTGTTCTCTACTGCCGGAGATCTAATCTCAAACCTATAATGAGCCAGGATGTCTTTGGAGAGACTGCCTACATCTTGCTTTGCCTTGCCTGCAAAGTTGGATTCAAAATTTTTGCCTTGAGCCTTCTGCTATCTCCGTGCTCCAAAGCTAACAGCATTCCATTTCTAGATTAAATAGCACCCCTCACACACATGCATGCATGCACAATCACCCTTACAAACAGCAATAATCACCTGTGTCTGCCCTCTTGAACCCAGGCACCAAAAACCAGGGCAGCTCTGGAGACATGGGCAAAGGAATGACTTAGACAGACTGCAATGTTCTATTTTCACTCTCACCGGTTGTGCAATCTTGGGCATGTTACTCAGTTTTTCAAAGCTTTTTTAAAATTGTGAAATGCAGATGATAAACTCACCTATCTCATAGAGTTGTCATGAGAACTAAGCAACATAATATATATGAAACATCGAAACATATTTCAGTTTTGCTCAGTGCAAAGCAGGAATGTGTGTATATATATGAAATATATATACCTGTGTGTATATATATGAGATATATATGTGTGTGTGTATATATATATATATATATGTAAAGTCATTCTTCTAACTAAAATCCTGTAGTTGCCACATAAATACTAAGAATTTTAAACTGAGGATTCATAATTTCTCTAATACTATTTTCTAAAACTAAACTAGTTAAAAGAAAAAAAAAAGAGGTCCTAATGAGATTGGTGTAGTTTGCTATGTCTGTCTCCTTACGTCATTATGATTTTGAAATGCTTGCCAGCATAAAATCATGACAAAGCTATTTTATGGGTGTTAACCATGAGAAAACTGCTTCAACCTCAATTTTTCTGGCTTGGTTATTTTCATAGATCATTTTGTTGATGGTGGTGGTTTCAAACTTGGATGATACTTTCACTAAATCATCTGGCTTCCTGAGCATTCACAGCTCAAACTATTTTACCCAGAGCAACTCAGAACTTATATCACATTTGTTAATGTTGAGTATGGGTTATAGCAAAAGGCAGTGCTTCTTAACTCAGAGTTTGTAACTGAAAGATCCAGGCACATGAAATGCCCTGCCCTGCTTTGCCCTTGTCGATTCCAGTCAGAAGTGGAACATTGCTCAAACGTGGTGTTTTTCAAGTTTCAATTTCCACTCAGTTCTACATGTTAGAAGGGCCATGGTGCAACATGGTATTATTACAACAGCACAAAAAATCTCAGCCGCGTGGTAAAGGTTGATCCAACAACAGATGAGTAACATCAAATCTAGGCCAAAAATCATATCCAGTGAACCCAAAAAGAAAAAAAAGAAAAAAAAATCAAGCAATTTCAATGGAAACTTCTAAGTTAGTTAAAATTTTAAACACAAGGTTAAGGGTAGAAATGTTAATATTTTATTAACTGTCAAATACTGAAATTTGGGGAATAAAGTGAGCTTTCTATGTCTCCATAAGAAAAGTTAGGAATTATAAAGTACAGGGTTATATGTTGCTACCTAAATATCTCTAAAACTAAGAGTTGGAAGTACAATCATATTTACAGTTAAGTAACTTCCTGTTTATTTAAGTTTTTTGTATCAGCGTTAGCCGTAATAAATCTAAAGAACATCTTTTTTTTTTTCAGTCCTTTCATTATCTTTCCGCTTGGGTCATCTAAACATGATATTACTGCTAATCTCTGTGGGGGATATAAACACTGATAACTTATTTTTTTCATAAAGCATCTTTTATTAAATGTTTAAATCTCCAAAATATAAATGCCTTATGACTTCCACAAAACCTTGCATTATACCTGTTTAGGAAAGAAGGAAAAAGCCCAACATGTATCCACGTTGCTACAGCAAATTCTTCAAAGACACGGACAATGTATTTTCTCAGTCTGAAGAAATTATTATTTTTGACTCAGGCATCTTTACAGCGATGGTTAAACTTTCTAATTGCTTGATATTTAAATTTTTATCTACACCAAAATAAACACTGATTCTTTACATTCTATGGTTGATTAACAGTGAATTTAAAATATAATGATGTCAAGATAGTCAGGCTGAAGCTAAGAGGAACATGGCATCGTAGGTCCCATGAGAAAGCCCGCGGGGCAAAATGTCAAGTAAAGTGTGATCTGTCAAAAGGACCTCTGTCCCTCGAGCTAAAGGAAAGTCAGAGACAATGGTGGGAGGGCAGCCAACACAAACCATCAGGGGAAGGTCCAAATCAGTCAGACCTGAGAGAGGTAAGACCAGATGCCAAAATAACTCCATCAATTTTTCCCTCTTCAATTTTTTTACCTTTTGCTATACACTTTCATTCAAACTCCTAGGCAGCATATCCAGTATCTAAATGTGTCATTCCCTGGGCCATATTCTGCATAAATTTACTTTTTTCAAGAGTAATTTACTTTCATTTCTGTTTGGATAGTTTTCTTGTAGCTTTTATGTGTTTATTACTACATGTTTGCAGTACATAATGATTACAGTCCTTTTGAGGCGTTGGCGCTTGCACATAATACATCTGAATTCTTTTTTCATCCCATCCCCTCCCTCCACTCTTCTTCACCTCTTGATCTCATTCCCTTTTGTGAAAGATCTGCCTCCATGCTTTCTATTATCTCTCTATTATTTTGCTCTTTATTTTGGGAGTGGGTTTCTTAGATAAAAGAAAGCATGTGATATTTAAGCTTGTATATCTGATTTAATTTGACATTATAGTCTCAAGTCTCATCCATTTTCTTATAAACGACTCAACTTTACCTTTCTTTAGGGTATGGCTGTACTCCATCGTGTGTAAATGACACAGTGATGATATATTATGGCAAAGAACAAACCATGTATAAGAGGCGATGAGCACAAAAACTTGATTTGAAAAACACAGGTAATGTTTCAAGCCGAAAGCAAGTTATTTTTTTAAAGTTGTGTCTCAGGTTTGCTTAAAGTATCTATTTATGAACAAAAATATGATATAAATTTAATATGAAGCTCAATATTTTAAAGCAAATTATTCTTAGCATTTAAGACATTATTAATATAATGCTACTTATGATACATGGTCTTTTTTTTCCTCACACTAGAAGGAAGAATCTCCCAAAAATCACCCAACACACATTCAACTTGTTTAAAAAAAATAACTTGCTTTTGGCTTGAAACATTACATATATATACATATGCATATAGCATAATATATTATGCATGAAATATGTATAATTATGTTATATATGTTATGTACTATATTTATGCAATATGCACAAACTTCTTCTAAATCTAAACGTTTTAGAAAACATTCTAAAGCATAAGCATTTACCTGTCTTTTTAGCTAGAGTTACATAGTATCAATTTATCTTTCTTTTAAAATCTGGATTAGTATTACTAACCATTATGAAGAGGGAAGAATTTAAAAATATTTGCTATTGTAAAATGCACAGTTTTACTTTGCTTTTTTGTGTGTTATGTATTTTTGAGTTCCCAGTCTCTTTTTAGGCCCTACATGTAAATCTTCCTAACATTTGTCCTTTTTTTCTTGTTGACATAATTTTTCAAACTTTTCATGTCTAATTATTACTGCAGAGAGATGAACATACTTGACTAAACTTATAGAAGTTTTTACTGAAGTAAAATTATATACAAACAAAATAAGGGTTCAATAAGATTTAACAGCTACGAAGTTTAGTGTTTGACCTTATAACATTTATTTTTACCTCCAAAGAACTCTTTTTTTTTTAAGGCAACAGTTTGATTTTGCTTTCTACAGACAAGACAGCCAAAAGGAAAAAAGAAAGTTCTGTACCAGAGATCTATGTCCATGATTTAAAAAAGAAAACTTCCCACACTGTCAGTTCTAGCATGCTTGAGAGTACTGACACTCTCTTTAGAATATGATAGCTGAATAGTTCCTGTTGCAGGTGGCAAAATTCAAGTCAATATTTGTATGTTGTTAGATGCTAATGGTATCTTTCTATTTAGAAACTCTAGTGACTGTGTCCATCTTGTTTCTGTATTTCATATTGTCTTGTTTTATTTACTCTGATCTCCAAGTTTTAGCTGATATCTTATAATAATTATTGTTCAGCACAGAGTTTGATTCAAATAATTGTTTTAATCAGGGTTGTTGAGGGGAATGGAATCAATGGAAAATGAGTGCATAATTAGGTAGGCTTGTAGGATCAAGTGTAGAGGAGTCCACAATGGACTTCTGCAGGGTGGACAGCTCGAAGATCCTATAGCTTCTTAGCCCAAGAAGATGGAAGGCACAGAACAAGATGGATCAAGGACGCAGCATGATTCCCCAGGAGGAGACCTGGAAGCTCAGTTAGGGCTGGTGTGAGTCACAGCTGTAGTTATTGGTGTGAGGCTGTTTTGTCACAGAAGCTGGAGAAAGATTTCAATGGGGAATGTCAAAGAGTTAATTCTGTCAGATCACAGAAACTAGATAACTGTGCATCCCAGTGCAGAATCAATACTTTCATAGATACATTTAGTGTGGGTGCGTTGTGTTAAGATTATGGATTTGAATTTCTTTTTAATATCTAAGGGATTTATATGGCATTCAAAGATAGTAATTAATCACAATGCAGCACCACTCCCATCACCTGAGATTTTCCTTCTGCTCAAATTTCAAACAAAAAACATTTTTAAAAGCTATAAATCATGATTTCACAAGAAAGGCTAAGGGAGATTGAGATTTCATCTAGAAACACGAAAAACAGATTATCACTGGCATCACAAGTTATTGAAGAAACAATGAATGCATCTTTAATTGTACTGGTAAAGTCAGCTGGATAATAGAGTTGGGTCCCTTCTTCAGCTCATATCTAAAAATAAAATTCAAATAGAATAAACATGTACACATGAAAGAATAAATTATCTAGCAATTAGAAGAAGAATGAACTCTCTCCTGCAAGGCCTCCTCTGGAGCTGAGCCGTTTCCAGGGGGCGCTGAGTGAATGGCGACAATGCAGCGCCAGCGGGGTGAGTTTTACGTCATCACCCCCGGATTGGACTCGGAGCCCTCTCTCCTACACGGCCTCCTCTGGAGCCATGCTGTTTCCAGCAGGCACCACTGATTGGCTCAGACGCAGTGGCAGGAGGGTACCCGCCCGGGCGCCGCTGAGCACAATCCCTCTCACCCCCGCTATTAGATCCCCTGACTGAGGCAGTCCTAGGAGGCACACTGAAGAGGCATGGTGGGCTATAAAGCGTGGTGATTGATCCTATTATATTTCTGACTGTATTGATAGGGATAAAGGATAGGAATTGATTTGATGAGTTGTTTGTGCAGTTATAAAAATGAGAATGTCTATACGTCATTAGAGAATCAAAGGCTTGGACAAAACGATATCAGGAAGATTTAATGACCCAGAGGTTGAATCAAGGTCAACCCAACAGCAAAAATAAAGATGAGAAAACACTGAAGCAAGCCACAAAGACAGACTTCCAGTCCACCAATGACAAAGAGTAGGGCAAAGGAGGATGAAAAAATCAGACAGTGAACCTTCAGGACAGTCAGAACTCACAGAAATTGAAAATGTAATTAAAAAGTTACCAACCAAGAAAAGCCCAGGTCCTGATGGATTCACTGCTGAATTTTAAAAGACATTTAGAGAAGATCTATTGCCATTACTCTTCAGACTTTTCAAAGAAATTGAAAGAGAAGCAATATTTGCAAATTTATTCCTGGAAGCAAATATCACTTTGATTCCCAAACCTGGGAAAGATGTAACAAAAAAAGAGAACTACAGGCCAATCTCCTTAATGAATATAGATGCAAAAATCCTCAATAAGATACTAGCAAACAGAATAAAAAGGATCATCAAGAAGATCATTCATCCTGACCAAGTCGAATTTATTCCAGGGATGCAAGAATGGTTCAACATACATAAATCAATTAATGTAATACACTATATTAACAAAGTCAAGGACAAGAACCATATGATCCTCTCGATAGATGCAGCAAAAGCATTTGACAAAATTCAACACCCATTCATGATAAAAACTCTGCAAAAAATTGGAATAGATGGTCTATGTCTCAATTTAAATAAGGCTATCTATGAAAAACAAACAGCCAACATCATATTAAATGGCCAAAAACTGAAAAACTTCACTTTAAAATCAGGAACAAGAAAAGAATGCCCACTATCACCACTCCTCTTCTATATAGTTCTGGAAACATTAGCCATAGCAATTAGACAAGAGAAAGAAATTAAAGCAATAAAGATAGGAAAGGAAGAAGTGAAACTGTCATTATTTGCTGATGATATGATACTCTACATTGAAGACCCAAAAAACTCCACCAAAAGACTTCTAGACTTAATTGACACTTTTAGTATAGTAGCTGGATACAAGGTCAACACCCAAAAATCAATAGCCTTCTTGCACAGAAATAACAGACTCACTGAGAAAGAAATTCGGGAATCAATTCCTTTCACAATAGTACCCAAAAAAATGAAGTATCTGGGAATCAACCTAACAAAAGAAGCAAAAGACCATTGCACTGAGAACTACAGCACTCTGAAAAGAGATTGAGGAGGATTTAAGAAAATGGAAAGATGTCCCCTGCTCCTGGGTAGGAAGAATCAACATATTGAAAATGGGCATACTACCACAACTGCTAAACAGATTCAATGCAATGCCAATTGAAATCCCAACACTTTATTTTACAGAACTAGAAAAAAGAATTCAAAAATTCATTTGGAATCATAAGAGATCTAGAATAGCAAAAGCCATCCTAGGCAACAGACACATGGCAGCGGGTATAACAATTCCCAATTTGAAACTATACTACAAAGCCACTGTGATAAAAACAGCATGGTACTGGCAAAGAAGCAGACCTGAGGATCAGTGGAAAAGATTGGAAGACACAAAAACAAATCCAGATACACTCAGCTACCTCATCTTTGACAAAGGAGCTAACCATCCTCAGTGGAGGAAAGATAGCCTCTTTAATAAATGGTGTTGGAAAAACTGGATCTCAACCTGCAAAAGATTAAGATTAGACCCTTATCTGTCACCATGCACTAAATTAAAATCCAAGTGAGTTAAAGATCTAAACATAAAAACAAAAACACTAAACTTGCCAGAAGATAAGTTAGTCAGAACTCTGGAAGACATTGACATAGGAAAAGACTTTATGAACAAATCCTCAATAGCACAGGAACTAGCAGAAAGAATCAACAACTGGGATCTCATCTTATTAAAAAGCTTCTGCACTGCAAAAGAAACCATCAACAGAACTAAAAGACAACCTACAATGTGGGAAAAATTTTTTACCAGCTACTCCTCAGACAAAGGACTATTATCTAAAATATATAAAGAACTCAAAACAACCAGCCCCCCCAAGTATAAAGACCTAATTCAAAAATGGGCATCTGAAATGAACAGACATTTCTCAGACAAAGAAATAAAAGCAGCAAGTAAACATATGAAAAAATGCTCCACATCAGTGATCATTTGAGAGATGCAGGTGAAAACAACACTGAGATTTCACCTCACCCCACAAAGAATGGCTGCTATCAAGAAATCACACAATAACAAATGTTGGCGGGGTTGTGGGGAGAAAGGAGCCCTTCTCCATTGTTGGTGGGAGTGCAGACTGGTGCAACCACTATGGAAGTCAATATGGAGATATCTCAAAGAACTAAGATTAGAGGTTCCATTTGACCCAGGCATCCCTCTGTTGGGTATCTTTCCAAAAGAAGTGAAAGAATCATACTACAGAGATATATGTACACCTATGTTTATAGTGGCACAGTTTGTAATAGCTAAAACTTGGAAACAGCTCATCCTCCCATCAATTGGAAACTGGATAAAGAACATGTGGTTTTTCTACAAAATGGGATACTACTCAGCCATAGAGAATGAAAAAGTAGATTTATTCATAGTTAAATGGGTATATTTTGAGGATATACGTCTAAGTGAAATAAATAAGGCACACATATGCAAATACCAAATAGCATCTAAAAACTAAATTAGTACTCAAGATCCTAATAGGACACTTAGCAAATAGGAAGAAAAGGACCAAAGGTGTAGGGACAGTGAGAAGGATAGGGAAGGGGGAATAAGGGAAAAGGAAAAAAATATGAGAAAATGTAAAAATGGAATTAAATTGTTTGAAGGGTGGAGGGGAGGGGAGGTTGAAGGGATGGTGGGGACAAGGGGAAAAAATGAGAACCAAGACCTGATATATAAAGGTGCAAGATCCCAGTAATGAATGTAACTATACTGTCTACCTAGAATGTACCAATAAATTAAATTTTTAAAAAAGAAGAACAAGACAATATCTTTATAGTCCTAGAGTAGCGTCATGATTTTTTGTTTAATACACCTCAAACACTGTTCTAATTTTATAGCTTAAGTGTTTCTTCTCAACTGGGGAGAAGCCAGAAGCAGCAGTTAACTCTCAATCCTGTTTTCTTTACTGGGACTTGATCCTCAGCTTTTAAACTCCCTTGGGACAGATAGGTTATCTTGAATCTTTTGATCTTGGACATCTGCCTAAACTGCCTGGAACCCAGGTTCTGCATGACATTGTAGGGGACCCTTCTCAGAGGTTCTGGTAGCTGCGAGAACCTCGGGACTTAGGCTTTCTCCAGACTACGTTTTCCTATCTGTGTAGGCTCGTGTTTCATACGTTAAGGGCAGGCACCCAGCTTTATTAATGATTTATAAATGCACCTACATGCATACAACACATTTTAACACTGACTTTTATTCACAACATGCATTTCTTACTTTGGCAACATCACTCAATATTCTGGACATAATAAGCGGAATCACCTTATATTTTATTTAGCCTTTTGTCATCTGACTACCTCTCCTCTCCTCTTTCTTCTCCTAGATTAACAGGTCTATTATTTTTATATCTCACATAGAACATTTTTACCCATTTTCAGGTCCCCGAAGATCTCATCTTCTACTCTGAATCACTTTGGAATTTTGTGGTTATTTTTCAATTTGCTGTGAGTATGTGAGAGAAACTCTGATGGAACTTATAATAAGATTTTCTACCTCATTGTGTGTGTGTATGTGTGTGTGTGCGTGTGCGTGCATGTGTGTGTATATATATATTAGAAATACTTACATTAATAATATGTTTAAAATAATAATAAATATGTATAAATACCTATATGAGTAATAACATGTGAAATACATATCAGACCCATATAAACAATACACATAAATGTATCACAGCTGTTTAGAGTAAAATGTGTGGAAAGAGAGTTAATCTATTTGAGCCAGATTGGGAAAAATCTCTAAAAAACTGGAACGTGCTTAAGGCCTGGGATTTGGGTCAGTGGTTCCACTGCCTCCCTTGTAAGCACAAGGGCTCAAGTACAATCCCAGGTACCCCCCCAAAATGGAATGTGCTTAAATGTATCACTCTTCAAACAATTAAGAGTTATCTGCTAATTTTTTTGTTTCAGACAGGGTCTCACTATGTACTTGAGACTGACCTGGAACTCACTATGTAGCCCAGGCTGGTCTTGAACTCACAGTGATCCTTCTGCCTCAGCCTCCTGAGTGCTGGGATTACAGACGTGTGCCACCTTAAAGTAAAGGCGTTGCAACCGTGTAGTGAATCTAAAAGTATCAGAGTAGTAAAAAGTTAATTTCCCTCAGTATCTGTAAAATGCCACTCTCTTTAAAGAAATCTTCCAAACAAAAACCCATAAAGTCCCTCTGCCAGTATGACATAATCGTACAATCTTTCTGTGCATCTCATAAGTATATTCGGGATACAAGACTGTCACTGTGCAACCCTTAAGAGGAACTACGTAGGTCAAGAGGGTCATGTGCTTCAGGGCGGTCAGGTGATATGGAAACAACTTCAGGAGAAGAGTAGGAAATAGAGGAATCACTCTCCCTGCATGGACGGCCACCCAAGCCAGATACCACCGAAATACAACAACAAAGTTATGTGACAGGCAGGAACAATTAAGCATTTGTTTTATAAAACCAATTTCCAAGTAGGACTAAAATCCCATGTTAGAGAATCCTAAGCAAATTGGGTTGCCCTTCAATACTAAATGCAATCAGCTGATGAACAACTACTAGCCCTCCCAAATTTATTTCATTTTGGAAACCAACTTTCTTTTCTTTTTTTACATTTTTAAATAAATAACAACTTTAAGTAAAAGTAGAGTAAATAATACTAAGTAAGAGGACAATACATACTCATGGCAATTTATAGAAATGATGCATTTGAATTGCAAGATTTCACAGAGTTGATGTTTCCTGTCTTGCTGTGTGGTCTTCAGAACTTCCTCTGGCAGACACTGACACCATTTCTTATATCTCATAATATACAAGATTGTTATTGTTGTCATCTTTATTTGTTTTTGTTTTTTGAGACAGGGTCTCACTATATAGTGGAAACTGACCTGAAACTCACTATGGAGCCCAGGCTGGTCTTGAATTCACAGTGATCCTCCTGCCTCAGCCTCCCAAGTCCTGGGATCACAGGCGTGCACCACCATGCCTGGCTGTTGTCATCTTTATAAAATGGCATGAGGCTACATTCTGCATGACTTAATGTTCATTCATGGATCCAGGAGGCAAAGTACCCAATGAAGCACATTGTAGAAAGGCCTGACTTCCTGTATGGCTTCTGGCAATAGCATCCTTGAGTGACTGATCATGAAGGAGACTGTACCTCTTCCTGTCCATTATTTTATATTTTCCACATTCTCATCCTACTTTTTTTTTTTTTTTAGGTACCAGGGATTGAACTCAGGTCCTTGAGCTTGCAAGGCAGGCCACAGAACCGCTGAGCTAAATCACCAGCCCCCTCATCCTACTTTTGAGTATCTTACTCTGTGCTGTTGAATATATTTTTCCCTGTGTGACTTTGCATAACAGGAAAAAGATAGATGGGATTCTTTGAAACTGGCCAGTTTCAGATTTTCTTGAACTGTCAAATTTCTGGAAGTCAGTTCTTTTCTCCATTTCCCATTTACAAGTAAATTACCTTTTCTACTTATCTTCATGATAGGCATGCAAAGCTTCAGAATGTAGACCATGTTATTCATACATGGAATGGTGTAAGTTTATCCGATTTGAAAAAAAATGTAGCTTCAAATGAGTTTTGTTAATAAGAAATTTTTGTCACTAAGAAGTGATTAATTACAGAAATCCCTCAACCCTTTTGAGTTATTACATGATGAGAGAATATAACTTCTTATAACAATAGCAATAGTCTTTTCCTGCTGCCATAACAAAATACTTTCAGATGAGTGATCTGAGAGAGTAGAAACTTACTTCTAAGTACAAAGTCAAGGTGCTGGCGGGTTTTGGTTTGGTGACTGCCCCATCTCTGCTTCCAAGATGATGTCCTGTACATGATATCCTCACATGATGGGAGGGAAGAAGGGAAGAAATGCTGTGTCCTTGTATGGCAAAAGAGATGCAACAGTAGGAGGATGTGTAGGGCCTGCACAGTTCTCTCTAGACCTTTTGCAAGGCACTAATCACATCCAGGAGAATAAAGCCTTCATACCTTAAATTTCCCTAAAGTCTATTCCTCTTAGTAATATTAGTTTGGGGACTGACTTTCAATACGAATTTTAGAAGAGACAGAAGTATGAGATCCATGGCTACAATTTCATAAAATGTAATAAAAATAAGTAGCCATGTGTTTTATCTCTCTTACGAGTGATGTCTGAATTTGTACATTGGAAGGATGGAATTACTGTATGGAATTTCAGTACTTATTTATTTATTTTAAACCAAACTTTATTGAAAACTGACTTTCAAATAGTTTTTGTTTCTTTTAAATTAAGTAGAAAAATCATACTTACAATAAGGTGCTATTGCCATGTTACTTGACATCTTCGCTCCTAGAACTATGATGTCTGATTTTAGCTCATGACCGAAAAGTACTAGAAAAATGGGGAGGATCAAATGACCTAGTTAAAATTTATGTTATACTACTTCAAAGATTTATGCGAAAAAAGGAAACCTATCAAATTTGCATTAAATTTGATACAGCGATATTTTATTTTAATTGGTTGTAAAATTCGTTTTCACATTGTCTACATCAGTGGCTGGTTTTACTCATGCTCAATGAGGTTGAACCCCACATTTTATTTCCTGTAGTCCTCTTTTATCTCACTCATAGTGGGCTCCCAAAACTAAGTTGGAAATAACAACTGATATGAAAATAGAATAATTACAAAACCTAGCGTCATAAAATTTTCTGCATAATTACAAGAGTAGTATACAGGGAATGCTCTGGGGTCACTACTAAGTAAACTAAAGATCATTTGAACACAAGCACTGTGAAGCTACAATAGTTGTCTTGACAACTAAAATAACTATTTTGTGACTAACAGGTAAGTAGCATATAGTGTGGTTTCTTTGAACAAAGGAACAATTTACATTCTGCTTGCGATGAGGCATGATAACATGAGATTCTGTCATGCTATTTGGAACAGTGCACAATGTAAAATTTTTGAATTGTTTCTAGAATTTTTCATTTTCTATTTTCAGATAATAATGTATGTCTATTTCTGATTACTATAATGAAATACTTGAGGATGGATAACTTTAACAAAGTTTTTGTGGTTGTTGTAGTTGTTTTTTACTGGAGATTTAACTCAGGACCTTGCCTTTGCTAGGGGAGGTGACAGAACCATTGAACTAAATCCCTTTTCCAGAGACTGGATAGTTTTAAAAGGAAATAAGGTTCACATAGCTTACAGTTTTGGAAGCTGAAATTTCAAAATCAGACCTCCACACATGTTTGGACTCTGATGAGGGCCTAGTGGTGGATGGCACCATGACAGGAATGATAAAAAGAGATCCCTTTCTGAAGACAAAGTGAGCGAGAGAGAGAGAGAGAGAGAGAGAGAGAGAGAGAGAGAGTGGAGAAAGGAGAATAAGGGGGACACACATAGAGAGAGGGGTAGAGAGACCAAAGTGCCTTCCAAAGGCACAAACCCATTGACCTAAGAATAGTTTATGAGATCCTCACCTATTAAATAGGTGACAACACCTTCCTACACTGCTACCCAGGGACCAAACTTCTAACACATAAATACTTGAAGAACAAATAATATCCAAATTATCATACACGGTTAACAGTGAGTAACTGAAAACTTGGAAGCTAAACTACAGATAAGTGAAGGCTACATACAGTACAGTTTTATTTCAAGAATTTCAATAATGGAATGATGGAAAAGTCAGTCAAAGGTTCAAAAATGCCCTTGAATAATCCAAAATAGGAACCCTTAGCTAATGTTTTGTATTTGAAAGAAGGCTTGCACAAAACTGAAGAAATGTTTATTTTAATGCTATAAAAATGACTGTATCTTCTGAAGAAAGTAATTCTTGAGTCAGGTATAAAAAGACTGAGAGAAAGGAGAGAAATAAATGTATTTTAACTTAGTTATATGGTCATGAGATGTAAATGAGTTTGATAGCATAACAAGTTTTGCAGTAAAATTGAAGACTTTCAGTTTGATAGTGTAATTGCATTCTTTTGCTAAAAATAAACCATCTTTTGTTGAATTATTTAGCTAGGTTTGAAGCATTTAAAGAAAAGTAGAAGCTATAGGGTTTTTCTTTGGAGATTTACCTTAAGAACCTGCTCGAAAGGGTAGAATTAGAGGCAAGGCAGGTAGTGAGACGTGCACGGGCCAGTAAGGAGATGACCGAGAAAGAATTCTGAGCACACAAAATCTCTAACATGTTTGAGAAGAAAATTTTATCTTCTGGCCATTTGGCAGTAAATAAGTTAAAGCTTTTACAATGGAGTGTCTTTTTTAGTCTCTTGTACCACCTAAAAGGGGAATCTGCTTTCCCCTCTACTTCCAATTGAGATTTGGGTAGGTTGAGAAACAAAACAAACAAGAAAAACATCATCATGGACTTCCTTCTGCCTGGTGGTTTAGGTTTGCAGAAGATATATTCATTAATAAAAATGCATGTACAGTTTTATGTGTATATATGAATATATGGTTTATCTGTACATGGTTATACACACATATTTATGTGTAGCTATATAGAGAGAGGCAACAGAACTGGATAGATAGGATCTCTAAAATGCCTGTTTGACAAGATGAGAAATTCTGGGAGCAAGGAAATAAATAACTTTCCTGAAAGAGCTCTGCTTTCAGCCACCACTAAATGTGCTTTATTCCACATGTTGCAGCTCTATTTCATTTTCTCGGGGGTTCCTGGGAGGTAGCAATTGCTATTTCCATGAATGAAAAGTTTCTGAAGGTGAATAGTTTATGTAGGAAGCAGGCTCAGTAGTGAAACCAAGTGAAGAAACCTGGACCACCCTTCCAGTCCCCACTCTCCTCCAGTCTCCCACGGGGGGAAACTGGGTGGATCTAGCACCCTTTGGTATGGCTCTGTCTGCACCGACACTCAAGCCTGAAACTCAGCCCACCATAGCAGTTCCTGCTCACACAAGTAATACCCATCACTCCACATGCGGCTTTGGCCACATATGTATAAGGGAAGTGCGTTGTTCAGTGTTTGCTGAATGAGGAAAGCTAAATGTCCAAGTGGACTTCTCCAAGCTGTCGATTATCTCTAGAGTCTAACACTATTCTTTAAACATTGATCTTATGCTTGCGTATAATTTAGTCAGTATTGTATATGAACATCTGACATTTCTAAAATGAAAGTTGAAACTTAAAATGTGAATGAGCACTTTGTGGTTCCCAATCAAAACTATACATAGAATCAGGTACAATCATCTCTTTTAAGAATCACTTTAATGTTACACTCTTGTAACTATCTCATAATGCCAAACATCTATTCAGGCATAACAAATAGGAATTACAGTCAACAGTGTGGCTGTGATAGCTTCCAGGGAATTCTCCCTTCCTTGTGGATCACTGCTACATCCTTTACTCAGTACATATCTATGGAAAGCGACAGGTGACCCACAACTGTGCCCTATACCTCAAAGAATTTATAAACTTTTAGGAAGATGCGCTTGGGAATGTGCAGAAAAATAGGCAAAAGTAGCCACATGCTTGTGTGTGCAGTGCAAACTGGGTAAGTTTCTGTAGATGTAGTTAAGCTGTTAGGTTTCTTGGTTGGTTGGTTGGTTTTCTTGCTTGTAGCTTCTGTGATCTAAATGTTTGTATCTCCCCAATCTTATGTTGAAAGCTAACACTCAAAGGTATTGAGATGAAGAAAGGAAAGAAGGTAAAAGAAAAAAATATGAGAAAAGAAAAAATGGAAACAAAATCTGTAAATAGGAAAGGGTGAAGGGGGTGAAGGGAGGGAAGGGGAATGGAGAAAAAATAAGAGCCAAGATCTATCATGTAAAGATAGAAGATCCCAATAATGAATGTAACTGTATTGTACGCCTAAAATGTGCCAATACACTTAATATAAAAGAAAAAATATATACAAAGAGAGAGAGAGAGGGAGAGAGATGAGAGTTTTGGGAGGAGTTTAGGTCATGAGAGAAAAAGTCATAGAATAAATGCCCGCCATGGTTTCGATACGCTCTGAGTATGTTCCCAAATGTTACTCTTCTAGAAGCTCAATGAGGCAGTGTCTAGAGACGGGCTGCATTTAAGAGGGGAACCTACTCTTCCCCTCTTAAGAGTGATAAGGTGATAAGAGCGTCGGAGTCCCTGCCTCAGAGGCAGATTAATGGATGCTTGAACTTTGAACAAGACTGGTTTGAAATGCTGGGTCAGTTTATACATATTTTGTTGTTTTTGTTAAGATTTGTGATAACATTTAAAAATTGCCGAGATAGACTATGTAACTTAGAAAGATTTTACAGCAGAAAAAAAAGTGAGGTATGCCACGAATGTATAAAATATATACAGATAGTCTGTTATTACAAAATATATACAAACGTGTTACAGAAAGTTTAAATTTATCAAAGCTCATATACATGAAACAGACAAAATATAAGGAACCCTTTAAGTAAAATGTAAACTTAAAGATACAGTTTTAAATCACAAATCCAAAAAATTAATTATCGTATACACTGTACTATTGTAATAACTGTAAAACTTTCTCCTGTTGCTATTGAGATACACTCGAGGCTTGCGAGTATACAATTAAAACACTGTGTGATGTTAATCATCTTCACACAAGAAGTTCATTTCAGCTGCCTTATGGTTTGGATCTAAAGTAGCCCCTCAAACCACAAAATGGCTTTGGAAGTGATTGGCTCATGAGAGCACTGACCTCATCAATGGATTAAGCCATTGGTCGGTTCATTGCTACGTGGGCCACTAGGAGGGAAGGTGTAGCCGAAGGGAGGGCGTTGCAGGGGCACAACCTTGGGAACTTTATCTTGACCCTGGCGCTTTCACCTGGCTCGTTTTCACTGTTTCTGCTTCCCAGTTACCATGAGGTGAGCAGCTGTTCTCCTTGCCCTTCTACCTTAGCAAAAGCAAGGGACCCAGATGAGCACAGACTAAAACCTCTGACCCTGTGAGCCAGTATAAAACTTGACTCCTACAAGTTGATTTCTTAGGTATTTTGTCACAGACATAAAAATCTATCTTCTCAAGTAAATTGTATAGGATAAGAAAAAGTTATTGTTTGTGTGTCTTAAATGTTTTTCACCATGTATATTATACATACAATACAAAATATGCTTTATTTGACAGTTTGTGAAATGTTAGTAAAGATTCTGGACAACAGCAGCCTAAGTTGTTAAGTTTTAGGGGAGTCAAAGTTATACATGGACTTTTTACTCTGGGATAGAGAGTCACTGCCACAAACTCCGAGTTGTTTGAAGGTCACCATCATCCTGATGAGAGTCCAGTTTATTCTCTCAAGTGTGAGTTGTCATAAAGAATGGAAACCTGGACCCTGAGTCACTTCACATCTCCTAATTATCATGTCATCTCCTAAGCATATTCTCCTGCCATTGTGATGCCAAATGCCAGGAGACTCTCATCAGAATTAGAGTGAATGTAAGCTAAATCATCCTCTTTCCTTTATAAAATACCAGCCTCAAACATTTTATTGGGGTAAAAGAAAATAAATTAATCCAGTGCCATTATAAGAGGCTCAAGAGAGCCTGTTTTCTCGTCTCACCAGGTAAAGATTTTGCAAGAAGTCTTCCTTTATGAAGTAAAGAGCCTTCACCAGACCCTGAATCTATTGGTGATTCGATCTTAGGCGTCTTATCCTTCTGAAGTCTGAGAGATAAATTCTATCCTTAATAAACCACTTGGTCTATGTATTTTTACAGCAGCAGGAATATACTAAGACAGTGGGTGTACGAACAGTCACTTTCCTCCAGCCTCATACTCCACTGTCAGAAGTCCAGGGCCGTTGAGACTTATTTCCTAGCTGGGTGTGTTTCCACTTGCCTGCAACCGCAGCACTTAGAAGTCTGAGGTAGGAGAACTGCTGTGAGCTCCTGGCTGCCACGAGTTGAGCATATTTCATTCACCACTCACTACCACCGTGCTGCTTCTGACTTGGACCCAGAAGGCTGTAGATCGCAATCTCCCGAGCCATGAACCTCCAACTCCTTCCTTTAAACCGTATGTCAAGTACTCAGTCACTGCAATGCAAAGCTGACTAATACAGCCCAGAATTCAATACAGAAGAATTTGCCAGAAACCTTTTGGTTTTACATCTCTACTACACGTTCCTCTCATAAGATAAAAGAAATGTAAGTGACTTTAAATGCCTGAAAGATTAGCTCTTGATTTCTACTCTGCAAGCTTGTTGACAGCCTCTATCTTCTTCCTTTAGAGCCTCTGTAGCTATTAACAATTGCTAAGCAATTCTGCACTCTTTACCATTTACTTCATGTATTTCTTATGAAGAGATACTGCAAACACAATGCTTTACCTCTTCCATTTGTACCACGATGCCTCACAGGTGGTAGTGGTGACAGCAGGGAAACTGATGAACTCAGCCTGCCTTTCTTTATTTTGTAGACAGCAAACACCACACTCAGAAGTATTGCTTTATCCTATGCAATGAGTGACGCAGAGGCCTGAATGTGGCATCAAGCTAGGTTGTCGGGCAGAATCTTTAGGCTCTGCTACTTGTAGCTCTGCCTTTTAAATCAAATGACTTGAAGATCCCATGGCACAGGGGTATTTTTAATAGAAAAGGACTTTATATCAAATTTCTAGAAAGCCACAAGAAGAGCACAGAACAGACCTAATAGGAAGAACAATACCATATTATCTTTAGAAAAAAAAATGGAAAGTAGCAGTTAGCCCCACTAGAGACTAAAGCTGGGATATGGATTATTGAGTGATGAGAAGCAATGTCCATCCAGGGATGGACACTGTCAGGACAGCCAAACAGAAGTTAGGGCAAGCACACCAGCATATATCATACAATGGAAATAGCACATTTAGAACTGGATCTAACCAATTCCAGGGGCCATGAAAAGGTTGTACTAAGAGTTGGACAAGACTCTTTATCTCATGTATCTTCCCCTGATACTTATTCTTTAGCTTAAATCTGTGACCATGAAATGGGTGCTCTACAACCAGATGACAGAGAAGGTATAAAGTCTTGTACTGGCTCTTTGATGGGTCACGTAAATATGTCGCTTTGAGATGAAACATGAATTGATGACAATGAAAAAAATGAATGCCACATTCTCGCTTAAGGGTCTTCTTGAATACTACCATTGAAGGTAGAACTTTGAGAAACTTGTGTGGTCATGAACTTTGTATTGAAAGAGTAATGCCCCAATTGAAGATGAAGACAGAGTTCAGAGCGCTGGGTAATGACATGGCTGCATAGTCAGTTTTCTGGAAGAAGCAAAACCTTGAATACACTAAAAACTTCCATGTATGTAGAATAACCCAGCCAACAGGTGTAGGAAAACCTGACACCAATCACACCAACATGTATAATCAGACCATGAATTATCTTAGATACAAAGGCTGGAACAAATGAATGGGCCCAGTAACACAGATACCTTTTCACCCCAATTAGGCTTCTTCCGCAGCTAATGGTTCAAACCTTGAATAATACCTGGAGTGATATAAAATCTTGAAGAGGCCAAGGAGCTCTTTTGAATTGGGCATTCTCATAACACACAAAAGATGTATGATTTCTACATGAGGATGTTGGGCAGCTGCAATATACATTTACTTTTCTGTTCTCAGTATTTTAGTCAGCACCAAAGTGCAAAGGTGGATTAAAGATTACAATATTCTGCATAACAACATAGTATTTCCTCAGATGAAAGGACCAAATTTATAGGCAGGACCAGTGACCTTGGGCACTTGATCATAAGGTTGAGTCTTTCTAATACACAGTTTATAGTCATGACATTGCTTACATGATAGAGCATTCAAACAGCCTTTAAAAGATATACTAAGTTACTGATTAGGAATGGCAGTCTATAAGGTTGAATCCTTTAGGACATTGTATATGCTTATAACCCCAACAGTAAGAGTTCATAGGGTTAAAAACAAATAGGTAAAGGTTACCGTGGTCCTTTATACATCACTCCCAGTGGCTCACTGAAGAAGAATACTTCCTTTTCAAAAACTACAGAGTCTTATAATTAGAAATCATTGTTCGTGGTTGGGGATAGGGGAATAGGGGATTCCGTCTATCAGTAGAAATAATTAAGTTTCAGCTTAACATAAAATACTAAGATTGCCCTCTGATTATTTTGGATTCCCCATTCTTATAGACCTAAAACATTTATTACTATACTATCAAATATAATCATCCTTGACTATTATAAGGAAATTGGGTCTGCTGTTAAAAAATAATTGGAGTCATGAATACAAGGAGATTCTTGGGGTAGCATTAGGTTATTCCAAATTCATTGATAATCACGAGTAGGCAAGTAGTAATCACAGTTTCATAAGAAAACAGTAAGCATGAATTGATTCAAGAAGGAAAATCTGCACATAAAAGGGAACAAAAAGGGAAAAGAAAAAAATGTGAGAGAATGAAAAGATGAAAATAAAGTGTTTTTAGATGGGGAGGGGAGGAGGGGGTGAAGGGAGGGCAGAGGTAAGGGGAAAAAATGAGAATCAAGACTTGCCATGTAAAGGTACATGATCCCAACAATGAATGTAACTGTACTGTATCCCTAAATGTACCAATAAACTCAATAAAAAAAAAAAGGGTATCTTCGTTGTGTTCGAGGCCACCTTGAAGGGGGTAAAATGTGTGTGGTAGACACCTAAGGTTGCTATAACAAAAGACCACACACTGGATGGCTTAACAGCCATTTGTTTTTCACAGCTTGAAGGCTGGGAATATAAGAACAAGTTGACAACAGTCTCAATGTTTGGTCAGGGATTTCTTCTCAGCTTGTAGATGGTTGGCTTCCTTGCCATATCCTCACATAAGGGACAGAAGAAGCCCTAGTGCCTTTTTCTCTTACATGGATGTCCAGCCCATCATGTGTATTCTGCCCTCACCCTCATGACCTCTGAAATCATTTACTTCTCAGAGGCTCAACTTCCCAGTGCCATCACCTTAGGCTTTAGGGTATCAACATACAAATATTGGAGGATGCAAATTCAGTTCAAAATAAAAGTATACCTGCATTCATGTGGGCGCTCCCACAGAAGATTTGGCAGACTGAGGAACCAGGGCCAGGCCTTTTCCTTCTCTGTAACTCATTATACAAAACATCTGTGTTAGTCAGTTTTCCCCTTGCTGTTACAAAATACTTGACACCCACAGCTTAGAGGAGAGGTTTATTTTGGCTCACAGTTTGGGGTTCAGTCCATGGTCAGCTGGCTCCAAGACAGGAACATCATGGCTAAAGAAGGCTGCTATGTTTGTGGCAACTAGAAAATAGCGTAGGAGAACAGGGCCAAAGAAGAAAAAGCCAGTGAGCACATATAGTACCAAAAATCACGCCTACTTAACCAGCCAGATACAATCAGAACTGTGCTTTAGTAACCCTCTCAGTGGCTCTCAAATGAATCAATTTGACCATCCTGCTTAACTCTCACAACACCCCACTCCTCTATAGCCTCAAAAAGGGTAAAGATTTGAGCAAAGGGGAGGAACCAGTGCCCAGATGTGCACGTCATAGGAGTCATTCCTTCTGCATTTCCTTTTGTATTTGCTTTTTTGGAAAAAAAAAAAAAAAAAAAAAAAAAAAAAAAAAAAAAAAAAAAGAAGCTCAGTAAGGATGGATAAATCTAGCCTGGATGGTGGGAAAAGGAAGATTAGTACACTGAGATCAACGGCCATGGTTGAAAATATGGTTTGTCATATTGAATCTTCCTATCTCAATGTTTCTTGTTTGCGTTTTAAGAAATTTTGGCTGACAAGTAGCATGTGACTTTTGCATTAGATTTTTAGTGCTGAATAACAAAATAACATCATTTAGGGCCCTTAAAAATTATCTCACAATTCTAGAAATCAGAAGTCCAGAAAGACTGTCAAAATGAAGACATTACTGATCTTGATCATTTATATGGAGGCCCTGAGGAAGATCATCCTCAGAGTATACTCAGCTTGTTCAGGTATAATCTAGTTTGTTACCACTGCAGGACTGAGAAGCTGTTTTCTTTGCTGATTGTTGGCAACCAGAGGTGTGTTATAGCCTTTGAATCCCTCCTTAAATTCTCACATTAGGACTCTAACCCAGAGTAGCTCAGAATATAAGAATATTTGGAGATAGGGTCTTTAACATTGGAGTTACAGTAAAATGAGGTTGTATGGGTTGTTCCTGTCCAATATTACTAGTGTCTTACAGAAGAGGAAAGTTAAATACAGACATATCCATGAGGAAGACTGCATAAAGATATAGAGAGAAGATGACCACCATAAGCCCAGTAAAATATATGTCCACTTCCCGATCAATGAAACACAATATGCCCCACACCCACAAATTAAAGGAGGAGAGTTTTGCTTTGGCTGGTGTTTTCAGGATAGGCAGTCTGTGGTCAGCTCGCTCCATAGAAGAAACATAGTGATAGAAGGACGTGGCAAAGCAAAGATATTTAGTTCATAACGGCTGTGAAGCACATCATGGGGGACTCCAGAGAGGAGGGCTGAGGATCTAAACATAGACCCAAGGCCATGGCTTTATGGGCCACCGAGACACACCAGAAGCATGGTCTGCCAACCCTCTAGGTGGATCCCAAAGAAAGCCAGGTTGAACTATACCCTAACCACCACAGAGAGGAATCTTGGAAGAAGCTAGCCCTGTTAATATCAAGACTTCACAATCCCAACTTCCAGAATTGTGAGGAAAATATATCTCTGTTGTTTAAGCCACTTAGTCTACAGCAGTTTTCTAGCCCTGGAAAACTAATACAGGCAGCTTCCTGGTCCTTGCTTGTAGCCACTTCGTCTTTAAACCTGCAAACCAGCAACAGCACATAAGATCGTTATGTACTTCAAATCTGAGCTTTTAAGCACCAGCCAGGAAAAAAGAGTAAAATAAGCAAATAAACAAAAAGAAACCGCTGCTCTATTTCCCACATAACCACACCACAGGAAACAATTACACTAAACTTCTTTTTTATGGTGCCAAGGATGGAAGTTAGGGCCTTCTACTTGCTAGGTAAATACATTCCCACAGAGCTACATCTCCAGCCCGTCCACTAAGCTTCCTTCTACTGCACACAAGGAACATTTTCTTCATATTTTTAATATACACCCCTCACTTCCTTCTGAGCCCTTACCAGAAAAATAATCTTGAGATGTGTATTTCTACTTACAGTCAGTTGAAGACAATTCTCCATATACCTTTCAAAATTTATCTCCCATTTCTTCCAGCTACAATGATTTGGTTACAAAGCCAACTCTACATTTTTCCAAATTTGTTCCAGCCAATCTCTCCAAGCACCAAAACTGTCTGTGCCAATCGGAGTTCGACTAGCTATATAGAACCCAAACATTTATAGAATATGAAATATTGTATTGTTTTAGAGATACAAATAATGTGGTTGTGAGGACTGAAGAAAACAGTCCTACATCCATAGAGAGACCAGTGAAGCAGGGGCCGCCTGGAACACACAGGGCATGGCTGAAGTTGTCATCCACAAAATAGGATGGGTGGCTGGAGCTCCACGGGAACAGTTGAAGGTGTGTGTACAAGGCGCTCTCTCTCTCTCTCTCTCTCTCTCTCTCTCTCTCTCATTAATCCTTCTTGTAAGTTTTTTCCAACTAATTCACCAAGGACTATGTACATTATTATACCTAGCATAATATCTCTTCTTAAAGAATGTACTAGAACCTTTGAGACCTTCGCAGAATCTCTGCAGCATGTGTATCCCTTTTGAATTGTGTAGTGTAGAACTGTACTCCAATCAAGTTGACCCTTTTCAAACACCACCACAGTACAAGGACGGACCAAAACCATTGAGTGTGTGTTTAAATGAACATGAATTATTACAGTATAAGGCACACAGCCATCAGTTCCCTTCAGAATACTTCCCCGCCTCGCTGCATACTTATTCCATTATTCTTGCCACTTTCTGAAGCAGTACGAGAAGTCATCATCTGTGTCTTTATGAATTGTGATTTTTTTAAAAAATCCTGTAAATACTGGTGCTGAGGGCCAACCAACAGAAAAATTGGCCTACAAAATAAAAAACTGTTGTGTGTCTTCATCCACCTTTCTCAGCAGATCTGACATGATGAGACTTCTGACTCTTCCCTAAAATCAAAATGACCATAAAAGGTAAATATTTTCAATCAACTCGGGATATCAAGGCAGCCAACATAATGCAAACAGACTGTCAGGAAAGATCTCCAGAACTGCTTCAAAAAGAGAAAAGAATGAAGGTATAAGTGTGTTAAAGTGAGGGGAGGTATTTTGAGATGGGATGATGGTGATGTGTCTTTGATTGTGTTTTTCTGTCATTCCTCCTGTTAGTTTCTCTGTGTAAGAGCTTGATACTCATTCATGCCATGTTGACAGAAAGCATCATACTGTAAGCATTTGTGGCTCTCAGGCCAGGAGCCTGAGTGCTCATAGGATGGAAATGTGCAGGAATCTGCATTCCAGAAAGTGTCCTCATCTCAAGTTAAATGGAGCTTTGAGAATAACGTGCCATTTCCTGAACACTCAGGTGCTTTTCTCCCAGCAAGAATGAACTCTAGTTGCCCTGACCTGCACTCTGCTCATCAAATCTCCTCTTCTTACTTATATTCCTCCCTCTTTATCACTGACCCCTAAAGTTACCTTTCAAATAAATCCCTGGCCATAAATTCATGCCTTATGGCTTCCTTCTACCATGACTCTTCTCATGATGCCTCTTTTTCTGGTTTTCTCTCACCAACCCCAAACCAAATTAGTCAGCACTCACAGTTGCAAACAACACAAACCAGTTCTAGAAAATGTAATAGGCAGAGATTATTTGCAGCCAGGCTTTCAGATAGTTCAAGAAGTGAACAAAAGGTTTGAGATCTAGGCTCGGAAAAATAACAAAATAATGAAGGATGAGTTAAAAAAAATCATCATGATTAAACCTTACATATTTTCTCCTTAGTGGTGTGTATTGAGAGACAAATATTCCCCACATTTAGATCAGCCATTGCCTTAAAGAATGTGGCATTGGATAGGTCTTACTTAAGATCTGAATTGGTATTAGTGCAAATACTGTAGTCTCAGGCAAAGAATTAAACATTCACCTACCTTACCTGTTCACCTCCAGGATATTCCCATCTGAGTCCTGGGTAGCTACACATTCATAGAGATTGTGTACATAAGCACACACACACACACACACACACACACACACACACGCACGCACAAACATCTGCAGTAAAAACATTTTAGTAAAAATTTTACTACAGAGTTCAGCCAGTAACCAACCTTTGCTTTGTTCTTTCTATATTAAATAATGTCAAAGAAAATTAAATGTTGAGGACAACTGACTTAAGAATTTTATGAGTTCTCTATCAAGACGGAACTGGTTAAAAGAAGTAGACTGTTATGGCACCCTCACCAAAAACTGAACTAGCTGTACTTAAATATCAAATTAGTGCTAAAAAGGAGAGCTACAGCTGAAAACCCTGTAGGTCATGGTTAAATCCAAAATGAGGCAGAGGGAGGATGAGACAGAGTGTAAGAGGATCTTTTCAAAACATATTCCTATTTCTGAGACCACCCCAAAACAAGTCATTGAGGAGAACCGTGACTTTTAGTGCTTATCAGGCATATTGTTTAAAAAAAAAAAGAAAAAAAAAGGAAAAGCAAAGAAAGAGAGACAGAGATTAACATGACCTAAATTTCAAGCACATGGGAATTCTAGATGAGTATATTTTATTTAGAGTATGTTTATACATTTCTTTCAGCAAAAGCTCACATGCTTTGTAAGTAGTAAGTATAAGTTCTTGCTTTATTATGTCTTAATATTTCCCTTCAACTTTCCACATTCTTCAAATAGAATGCATTTGACTTAAAGTCTCATAAATTATTAAATCTCTCAGAATATTTAACTGAATCTCCTTTCAAAATTTGAAGTAGCCAAAATGTACTTTACTCGTGCATTTACATAACAAAATGCCAGACATTATTATTACAAATATGCATTGCACCAAGAATTCAGCTAAATGATGGGGCTATAAAACCAAATAACGTCTTCTAGAAACTTACAGTTTAGTAAAACATATACACAGATAATTACAGCACAGTGCCCTAGATGTTATTACCAAGGCATGACCAGGCTCATGGCGGGAGAAACACATAGCAAGGGACATGGTAAGTACAAAGTGAACCACAAGCAGGAAAATGAGTTCTACAGCGTGTAATAGGAAGTTGTAAAATATATGTCTGAAGAAATACTTGGAGACAAGGTCAGGGAGAGTGTCGTGTGCATTTTAAAGGAATGTATTTGATGATAGGCAGTGGGCAGACATTAAAGGCTTGATAATAGGAACCATGTCATCCCAGTTATATTTCACATGGGACTGTAGGGAGTATATTTGCAGGGACAGGTTCAGGAACTGGGAGTCCAGGCTAGTGCAATAGTGCAAGTGAGAATGAATAGTACTGGAACCAGGAGAGAGGAGGAGAAATAAAGTGGACAAGTATGTTTTTTGTTTGTTTGTTTTCTCATTGAGTTTATTGGTACACAATTGACAGTGTGAAATAGGAAGAAAAGGGCTAAAGGTCTATAGGGGAATTGAGAAGGGTAGGGGAAAGGAAATAAGGGAAAAGAAAAAAAATAAATGTTTAAATGTTTAGCTGTTCTAGTTCCTTCCAGCTGTTATAACAAAATATCATATACTGGGTAATTTATGAATAACAGAAATTTATTATTCCCAATTCTGGAAGCTTGAAAGGTCAAGACCTAAGTTTCATTTTTGTCAGTGTCTCTGCTCCCAAGATGTGCCCTTCTCACTATGTCCTCACACGGTGAAGAGGGCACATAAGCACTTTCAGGTCTTCTTTGAGAGGGAACTAACCCCACTGGTTAGCTCTCAAAAACCTTCTTCTTAATGACAATATATAGATTAGCTCTCCATATATAAGTTCCCGGAAAAAAACAAACATTCAGATGATAGTTGGCATTAAACACACTGTGTAAAGAACCTGTCTTGGTAACAAGTGAGTGAAAACGCTAAATCTTGGGCACACCCTAACTGTCTAGCTTCATACATTTTTGCTTAGAATATATATTAGTCAGCATTTCCATCACTGAAACAAAATACTTGATGTCTGCAATTTAAAGAAACAGAGGCTTATGTGTATCATGATGTCAGAGGACGCAGTCAATGGTTATTTGGTTCCTATGAAGAATTGGGATGACAGAGGGCATGGTGGGAGAAAGTTGCTCAATCCATGGCAACCAGGAAGCAGAGAGATAAAGGGAGCAAAAGAGAGAACGAATGGAGGAGCCAAGGATAAGAATGCACCCTTTTAAGTCAATCATTCATGACTCACCTTGTCCGACAGGGCTCCCCCTCCTAACACTATATTGAGGTAAGAGTTCATCATCAGTGGATTAACCCACGGATAAAAATAATATCCTCATTATCCAGTCATCTTCCAAAATCCCATCTGTGAGTGTATGAGAATTTGAGGGAACATCTTAGATTTAAACTGTAATAGAATGTGTCCCTGACACACCAAAGAAATCAAAGCAGTCAGTTTTGTCAAACAAGAGGAAACAATCATCATTGAGCCTGTTATATTTGATATGTGTGTGCATTTATACAATTAGAAATCGAAGGGAGAGTTAGTGGTCACAGGTAGACTGGGAATCAGCACCAGGAAGCAGAACAACACCTCCTCCTCAGAGATTCCCAGGACCTACAGATATATTGCTTTCTATGACAAAACAGACTTTGAAGATACAATAAATTTATATATTTTAAGGTGGGGGATATCCAGGTGGTAAAAGGTAAACACAGGTCTTCCTAAGAAATGACAGAAAACAGAGCAATCAGAGAAGGAGCCAGGAAGAAGGAAGCAGAGAAAACAGAAAGAAAGGGAAGTTTCAAGATGAGTGTCCCTTGCTCGGAAGATAGAAACAGCAGCCACAGTAGGGATCTCCAGAAGGTAGGAGAGAATGGAGAACAGAATCCCCCCTGGAGCCTGCAGAAAAAAGCCAGCCTGTGGCGATGCCCTGATTTTACAACTTTTGACCTCTAGAGAAGTAAGATAATAAATCTGTGATGATTCAGACCACTAAGTTTGTGGCACTTTTGTAGAGCAGCAATAAGAAGGAAATACAAACTCTCCATGAGTTAGCCAAATCCACAAGTGGTTTGAGGGAGGAAGAGGGTTATAAAATGGAACACTGGATAAATCAGTTTTAAGGAGAAAAATAGGAAGAAATGTAAAAGTAGTCAATACCTCCACAAATTTACATAGATATACATAATACATGTGTATATGTATTTAAAATTCAGATTCAATATAGAAGAAAAATCTAGAAAGAAATGACGTGAGAAGATTTAGTTTTTTTCCATGTAACATTCTCTCATGTTGATTTGATGGGTAAAACATTGTCATCCAATAGTCAAGTGAACTTACTTGATCCTCCACTCCTTTATTTAAAAAGTAAATAGAAAGAATTTTAAAATTAAAATATTCCTACAAAGCAAATTTAGGGAATGTTCCTGAGAGCAGTTCTCTGGGCACAATTTCTATCCATCTTGGGCTCTTGTTGTATACTTCCTCCACTGGAAAAGTACTAGAAGGGTAATTTGCCCCCAAAGAAAAATGAATGATTTCTCTTTAGGGAACTCGGTCCTTGCCCAAGAGTCTATATTTAAATAAATCCTCTCAGTTAGGTGAAGGTTAGAAGTCTGTGGTTGTAGTTGCAACACTAAGTATTGCTTGTTCCAACGAATGAATGTGTGAAAGAATGTCATGTCAAAGGAAACTAAAAGCACCACACATTTCTTAGCACTTTTTTTTTTTTTATTGTGTTCCTGCAGTGGAATCCAAACATTTAGCCTTCTTCTGTCAGCATAGAATCCAAGTGTGAAGTGTGGGCATCTGAAAAGCGAAATCCCAGCAGGCCAAGAAAAACATGAACTAATCCTGCTGGTTTCCCAGTTATTTCCAGATTTGCCTTTTAAGTTAGAAACTGCCAAAAAGACAGAAAGGGCGATAGTGGTTTCAGAAATAGCCTCAAGGGAAGATATAGGTGTAATTTTTCCTTAAGTTTGACATTTACTCATTGATGAATTTTTAATGTTACAATGTGAACATTTATTTAAATATTTTTTTTCTTCCCCCCCTCTTCAGTTGGGACTGATTCATTGAGAAGGAAAACCACCAGCTTATCACGGGGCCATGGAGCTTTGGAATGGATTGTATTTAGTTGTAGTGAGGTAAGCAGGATTCTTTGCAAATCTGGCCTCTGCTGTCTTCTCTTCCTTTTCTACTAGTTTTCCTTCATTATAGCAGAACGTATGACTCCAGGGTCTTCACACCACTCTACCTCTGAAGACTTTGTACATTACCCATCCTGATTCAAAAATAGCTGCAAACATAACCAGGAAAATAACTGTAGAAATACCCTGGTTAAAATTCAAGATGATTGCCAGCAATGGCCACATTTCTGCTAATCAGGATGGACAACAGAAATTTTACCATATTGCTAAGATAATGTAGCTAGGAAGATATTTCCTGATTTATAAAAGTTAATTAATGGAAAAAAACGCTTAAATTTTATAGTTGTATTAATTCTTCTTCAGCAGCTATGAGTTGATGGAAAACAGCTTGATGAATATTGGGTTTTCTGACCACTCTGTCTTTTATTTTCTTTATCTTTCATGACATGCAGGAGCTCCCTGGTGATTTCTTCCTGCCCCGAAAATTTACATTGCACTGGGACCCTGAACTTTCTTTTTTGTATCTCTGCACCTAAGTTCTTGCCCTCAATGTCTCCACAGCTCAGTCACAGTGGAAGTGAAAGTCCTTCTAATAGCCTGGATGTGCATGGCGGGTTCCTCAACTCTCTTATCCCCATTGTCTTTCTGACCTCATCTACGACTTCCTGCTCCAGTTTGTGTGCCCCCATTCCGTCCACTTTTCAGGCTGTTCTTTCTTCGACAGACAGGTCACATTCTCAATTTAGAACACTAGCAAATGTGGTAGACCCTTGACCTCAAATGATTTTCCTCCATATATTCCCAGGGATGAAATCATCTCCTTACCTTGAAATCTTTGCTTAAAGCCCATCCTTTCAACAAACCTTATACTTTCTATATCGTTTGAAATTTCATATCATACTAATGTATTCTTTATTATTTTGTCTGTCTTTCCAAAAAAATGTATGCACCCTAAGCGGAACTTTTTAGTCCTACTCTATGTTTTTATTTTGCTGATTGTTATACTTTTGATGGATTTATTTTTATTTTTCAACATACATGGACTGCTTTTCCCCTGGAAAAAGTGTACATTTCAGTGGTCCATTCATGCTAAACTTCGCTCTGTCACTTGCTCTGCTCAGTGGAACGTGGGCAGAAATGACAGTGTACCACTTTTTAAAAATAAGTTTCCCTCTAAAAAGCTAAAGAGCATGACCAGTTTCTATTGCATCTCTGGGCATATTCCAAAGATAATAGATGATGATAGATAGAGAAAACCTGAGTTCTTCCACATGCCTAAATCAAATCCTACCTAACTTAGCAAAATCCGTAAAGCTGCAGAAGGATCAAGAAAAAGACAGAGATGCTCTTGGAACTTACTTAGATCGGATGGCATATGTTATGATAAAACTGTGCCAATTAGTAAATAAAGTTGAATGACACAAATCCCAAGTATCTAGGATTGTGTCTGACATGAAGGTGTTGTGCAAAAACATTTTTCATTAGACAATTAATAATTTGGTAGCAAATTACTTTTAAGTAAACCTTTTAGTGCTATTCTAATACTTGGTGAATGGTATACAAGTTATGCCCCGGAATTAATTTGGGTTCTTATATAATTGTATAACCTCTTTCAGGTCACTTAAACATCGTTTAGCAAATCATCACTCAGGATGCTAAATAGTATTCCAGCAAACGAAAAGAGTACATGTGTTTTATAATAACTGTTTATTCAAACAAAGGCCACATAAAACAAACCAAGTGTTTGGCTGCTTTTAATTATTTAGTTACTATCATCACGTGCTTCAAACATCAGGATTATTTATTTTTCAAGGAAATGAAATGATGAAGATGTTGGCGGTCTAGTCATTTCAGTGATATTAGCAGCTGGGATAAAATAATATTCAGTAATTGAATCTGCTTTATTGTGCTTGTTATGACATGACTTTGCTTTTAGTAATTTTTTACATTGGTAAAATTTAGTTTAAAGGAATGATAGATTTTTGTACCATGTTTTTCCATGGTTTGCTAGTGAATGAAATAATCATATACATCCATATCCAAATGGAATCACTTGACAAATTTTATAGTTACTCTTTTCAGTTTTCCTTTCTAGTCTATTTCTACTGTTTGTATGACTTCTCTACTTCATTGACTTATTTTCTCTTCTTACTTGTCTCTCTTGTTAACACTTATTAGTGAATACGTCCAGAGCTCCAGAGCACATAGGAAGCAGAAGAAAGGGGATGAGAGACCTTGGAATTCAGTTTCCTTCCAAATTTCAAATGGATCTGAACAGCAGCCGGGGTACAAAACCGGATCCTGTAGAAACTAACGTGAGGTTGCCACTCTGTTAGTCTCCGTATTACTGGGAATTGCAAGGATTGAGAAAACATTGAAGAGCCAAATATTTGACACATTGTTTTTCTATAGCATCAAATAGGGAGGAGTGGAGGGTTTTAAGGGAGATCAGGGGAATGGGGAAAAAATAAGAACCAACATGGATTAGGTAAACATGCAAATTTCCAATGATGAATATCATTATATTGTATACCTTAAATGCCAATAAATCAGGGGAATGGGGAAAAAATAAGAACCAACATGGATTAGGTAAACATGCAAATTTCCAATGATGAATATCATTATATTGTATACCTTAAATGTACCAATAAAATTAATTTTTAAAAAACAATATAAATTGAACTCAGTTTTTTGCTTGTTTGTGTGTTTGTTTTTTTTGGTGCAGGTAAGTTTACTGTGTGAGTGTGTGTTGGGAAAAAGAGACAGAGAGGGACAAAAAAAGAGACAGAAACAGAAGTACACAGAGAATACACAGGTTATTTAAAGAATGGGGCCACACTTAATTTTAGCACTGTGAGTCCAAATCTTATGCAAGTTGTCTTTGAAAATGTTTTGTTATGATTTTCAGGTTTCAGTAAAATTATACTATAAGAATTGTAATTGTGCATAATTGCACGCTCTTCTAATACAATCTTTTGGACTAATAAAGCATACCTCCCCCTGGAAGTATTTAATAATTATAGCCTACAAGTTACATTGTCGCTGAATATGGACCATTTATTCACTGATGGCTTATGAGATGGCTTTCATCTAAATCATAGTCAATTTATGTATTATTACCATATTTTAAAGAATTTTTATAATGTGTCTTTTTTTGTGTATTTTCATTGAAATGGTTTCTTTCAAAAGAAGGATTTGCTATGGCCCATCATAAACTGAAAGTAAACTTATGACACTTGGCTGTTTCAAAAGTCTTCTCATGATCTCAAGCTTTAAAAGAGAGTAATATTAAATTGTCTAATATTCTAGGGAATCATACAAAGTTTAATCCTGAATCTTAGAAGAATGATGCTTAATTTTATGTTTTAGTCAGGCAGTAATATATAGTATATGTCTTTCACATGTAATAACATTTTTAAGTTTTTTTATTTAGAGATGTTCAGCATTAGCACTATTGCTATTCATTAAAATTTAATTTGGCAGCTGGCATATATCACTACTGAAAAAGAAGCAATTAGTATCATTTTCCTAAAAGCCTGCAGAATTAGAAAAGGAGTCTTTTTGTTCACTTTCCTAATTCTTTACATGTAATTTCTGGGAAAATACATTAGACTGCTTCTCAGTGTTACTCACATATTCTAACTGCTTTTATGCTATAAATATATATTATCTAAATGGACTATGAGAAATAAGATTAATCAACAAAAGATGTGATAATGGAAAAATCCTATAATTTTCCAAGAGAAGTAGGGAAACCAAAGGTTTATACCATAGAACAATACATTCATAAATTTCATAGTCATATTAAAAATATATAACTAATGTACATATGCAAATCATTTTTCTTTTGTGGAAAACCTTCCTGATTGGTAAATTTTCCTTATTATTTCACTGTAAAATATCTATAATATAAACTTTCAGAATTTATTTTTTACTTACTGAAGTGTCTTGTCACTTCCATTATAAAAATTCACAGTTAATTGTTTGGATGAACTCCCTGGATTTTACTTGCTTCTGCTGGAGTGATAATTGTTGCATTTATTTTCTCTTTGTCTTTTATGGTGACTGGAGACAAAATGGCTTTACTAAAGTCATGAACTCAGTTTACTACTTTATTAATTAAAAACAGGGTCTTACATAGCCCGAATTTAAGGCCCTTACTAGTAAGTTATTGAGAGTGTTTAAAACATCTTAAATATAGAAGTGGCTCATAAGATTCTAACAATTATGAAACGTTATACCAGCGCAGACCAACCCTGGATGTTTTATGTAGAGGGGGGGGAATTTTATGTGAAGCAGGAGGGTTTACTGAATTAGATGAAACTTAGTAATATTTTTCAAATTTGAAGTTTGAAGTGGTCTATGAAATATAATTTTATTTTGGTTTCTAAACTTACTTATTCATCTTTTTAATAAAGTAAGCAGAAAAGCACACAGATCCTAATTTTGTAGTTCAATGCAGTCTCAGAAACTGACCTTGTCAATAGGAGTAGCACCTGATCAAGGAATGCTCTTTCCATCTCTTCCAACCACCACCTTTCTGAGACCATCACTGTCCAAATTTCTACCATAGATTGGCTTTGCTGATTTTACATAAATAAAAGGGTAGAGAGTGTACTCTTCCAGGTTTACAGTTTTCACTCATGTTATATTTGCAAGATGGCTGTGCATTATTGCTTATCGCATTATTGTGGAGTGGGTGTTGTCTTGGTCCATAACATTCCACCCTTTGCCACTGTGTCCGTATTCCTCCTTCCCACTCGTGTGGTCGTTTGGTTAGTTTCTCACATTAGCACTATTACGAATGATCCTACTTCGATTCTAGTGTATGCCTTTTGGAAGGTGTATGTGTAGTTGAGGACAATGGGATAAATCTATGTTCGTATTAACCGGACACTCCTGAAGAGGTTTCCAGATTGCTTGCATCACATTTCCACCAGCCACATGTGAGATTCCCTATGGTTCCATGTTGGTTTCCATGTTATTATCTGCTTTTCTTTTAGAGAAATACATTTTTTCAATTACTGCTTCTCAGTGCTTTTTTTCAGTGCTTTTTAATTGAGAAAAAAATAAAGTTGTACATATTAATTGGGTACAATATAATGATTTGATATATGTATATACTGTGCAATATTTAAATCAATTTAAATATATCTATTGCTTCAAATATCTATCGTGTCATTACTAGGAAAGTGTTTATTGCTTTAAACACAAACTGATTTATAGTTGTTACTGTTCTTTTGTTTTATTTTGTTTGAGACAGGGTCTCACTATGTAGTTTAGACTGACCTGGAACTCACTATGTAGTCCAGAATGGTCTGGAACTCACAGCAATCCTCCTGCCTCAGCCTCCCGAGTGTTGGGATGACAGACATGCGCCACCACGCCTGGCCAGTTGTTATTATTCCTAATTAGTGGTTTAATATTATAAAGTGTTAGATTTTGTTTCTGAATCTGATTTAAGTCTCACTCTGATGCATTTCCTTTATCTGTGTTCTTCCTTTCATCTTGTCTTACTCATTGTTAAAATATATTAAAATATTCTAAAGACAAAAGTCAATAATAAAATGCTTCCTTTTTGTAATTAAAAAAATAAAATATATCTTTGCAACAAAAATATTTTAAACCTATTTTATTGAGTTTATTGGTACTTTTTAAGTATACAGTATCAATTTATCAATTCATATCTAATTCTGAAATAGCAGATGAAACCTCCTTACAAGCAGATAACTTTTCAATTTCTATAGAAATTATTTTTCTCTAAATTTGAATATCATTGGCATGAACAGAATGCTCAAATCCAGGTCAATTTTATTATAAAAATAAAAATAAAAGGTGAGTTCATCAACATATATCAGGATGTGTTTCTTAGATCTTTCATGTTCGCTATTTCATCCAAAACCAGACTGGTGAGATACTATTTTTCATTCCTTACAAATGGCATTCATAAACTTGTAATTTCTTCAAATTAAATATTTTATAAATGACAGACTGAGATTCTGAACTCAAATGTGGTAATTCTACATTTTCCTACTTATTTGGCCAAAGACCACTCTCTTAACAGAACACTTGCAAACATCATGTAAGATCAGTTTCTTGCAGACAACAGTTGGGAAGTATTATTCAGATTCCAAATCAAATCAACTTTCCATTACATCACAGATGTCCTTAACAAACTAGGATTGAATATACTTAAAACATCCCAGAAAATCAGGCTATCAAAATTAAATTAGTCTCTGTATTACATTCTATTACTTTAGGTGAAGGACATAGTTAAAAAGATTACCTCGAAAATGTCCATATTTAACATCTTTAGCTATTTTTATCCCATTTATATTAACTTCCATAATTTGATTCAGAAGTCACTAGTTCTTGTGTATCTAATTCATGAAGACTTTTAAGAAAATTAATCTCCTGAATATTACATCTCTGTTTCCTCAATCATTAGGATCAGATGCCATGGCTGGCAGCCAAGACCAATATGAATTGTCACAAATGCATACAAGATGGGAAAAAGATTATAGTTAATACATAGAAAACAAGTCCATGAGAGAGCTTACAAAGAAAACATGCACACAAATGCCCAATTTGTATCCATACTTTTTCATGATAATGCTAGCTTATGGTCATCTAGAGTTTACTAAATGTCATGTGATATTTTAAATGTTTCCTGTTTTATAAAGCATTTATAACTATAAATTTATAACTATAACTATAAGCAATGAGCCAGAGTCTATCACTACTCCATGAGAGATGGAGATGCTAGAATACAAGAGGTCAAGTAACTTGATCAAAGTTTGACAATGAGCAAGTAATACTGTCCCATTTGAACAGATGTGTTAGAACCTACAGTCTGCTCTTATCATCTATGCCACTAAACATAGTTCTTTGAGGATTGTCAGGAAGTGCATTTACATTTTTCCAGTTTGGAATGCCTTCCTTTACAGAATTCAAAATTTTCTCCTCTCTCTGTCTCCTCCCCGCTCTCCACTGACCATCCTTTGGTGGAGAAGGCTCATGGATTTCATTTTACGTATCTACCATTGACATTGCTTCTCCTTTTACTTAACATTATGAATGAACAGTTTCACATTTAAAACTAAAAAGCACTTTTATTCATTGCCTTAGAGTTTAAGGGGTGTTTTGTTTTGTTTGTTTTGTTTATGCATAATATGTTGCAGAGGCAGTAGAGTTGACAAAGGCAAACAAGAAGAGCCCATGTAAGATTCTACAATTTCCATAAATATTTTATATGTTGTAAAGACAAAAGCAATGATAGTAAAGATTAATTATGTTGATACATTTAGAAGTTAACTATTTTGGTTGGCTTAATCCTCCTTCTTCTGGATGCCTTTGTATTCTTGAACTCAAATTTATCTTTACAAGACTTATGAGTGATTCTTGCTTTGAGAATACCTCAACTAAATACTGCAAAATCTAGAACTAGAGGTAGATAAGTGAAAATTATTGTATGCAAGTTTGGTGTGCCAGTATTTCAGTGTTATATCTTTGTTCAGTGGGGACCCTAATAAACACAGTGTCACAATTATTTCCGCTATTCCTGCAAACACTGAGGCACATTCTACAAATTTATTTTGCTTTTATAATTTGAAAATAACAATTGTATGTGTTCTGGGGTACAGTACAAGGTTTTAATCTATGTATACATTGGAGAAGATTCAGTCCAGTAACATATGCGGGATCTCACCAATCTTTTTGTGGTGAGAATTAAACTGGCAGCCAGGGAAGTCCTTTCCCAGACTGCTCACCACTTTTGCAGTGGCTTCTCCCAGCAGAGCTTTAAGGTTCTATCCTTGAGAACACCTGAAATCTGTTGTCTTCACTTGGATACTTTCTCATTTTTATCGTATTTTCATCAAATAAGCAATTTTCAAAGAAAATCTGTTAGAAATTTCCTGTTGGAAATAAAGCACACTTTATTTTTCCCATTAAGTTTATTGGTACATTTAAAGCAAACAATACAGTTACATTTATCACTGGGACCTTGTACCTTCATATGATAAGTCTTGGTTCTTGTTGTTCCCCCATTCCCCTGCCCTCCCTTCACCCCCTTCACCCTTCCCTATTCACAAAGTCTTTGTTTCCATTTTTTTCTGCTTTTCTTTTTCCTTATTTCCTTTCCCCTCCCCTTCCCACTTCCCCTTTAGCCATTTTCTTCCTATTTTACACTCTCAATTGTACCATTTGAGCCTTATTTTAAATGTTGAGAAGTTTCTGAACTATTTTCCAAAAGCATGTCCAGATTTGGTATAGTTACACGCCTGTAATCTCTGCACTGAGGAGATCAAGGCAGGGAGAATCACAAGTTCAAGGCCAGTTTGAGCTATATATTGAGTTCAAGGCCAGTCTGAATGGCACAGCAAGACCTGTCTATAACAAACAAAGAAACAAACACAAACATGAAAAGCATGCCAGAGAGGAAACTCATTCACATTTTGACAAAAAAAAAATCCTGGTAATGAAAAATTAATCCCATTAAATATTATGAAGAAATTCTTGTTACTTTGTCTTTCTTGACAAAATGTAAAGGGATCTATTCAGTCAGTATGAATATAGTAAAATGTGCTTTTCTTATGTAGTTCTGGATTCTCTGTGTTTATAATGTCTGGATTCTCTGTTATTGCTGTTGTTCATTTATTTGTTTTAATCTGTCTGGTTTTTCCTTCAGAAGCAGTGTTTCCTAAGTCCTTTTACTGCTATAGCTACTCTGTTGGGGTCTCTTACGTATGCTATCAGAAGTGCTGTGAGGTGGGTGTCAGTGTCGCTATGCTCTTCACAGATGAAAGAACAGAGGTTGACCCAGTAAGTAATGGGTCCTAGGCCACCTGACTTGTAGTGAACCTCTTGCAATTCAGAACCTTTGAACTTTCTACCATGTTGTTGTACTGCACTCGAGAGCTTTTGCTGGGTCTTAAAATCTGTCATTCTCCCCTCCCTGGATGCTCCCAGGGTGTAGTTCACTCGCACTGCCGTCAACTTCCCACTGCCAGGCCAGTCTTGCTTCCAGGTTTTATGTTACTGCCGTAGGTGCTGCCGTCAGGGAGCCCATCACCACCAAAGCTCCAGAGAGAAAGAATGTTTGCCATCGGAGTAATATGGTGTTAATATTTAAGGCTGCCCGTACTTCCCACATGTTCCTCAAAACAATATCGTTTTGACAGTCAACACACACACACGCTCACACACACACACTCAAACACGTACACACATACAAACAAAATAAGGACAAAAAAAAAGCACATTAATATTATTGAGTAGTTGCTGTATGACATTATTTTGTTTAATCCCACAAACTGTAAGTTATTTCATAGGCTAGAAAACAGAGGGTTAAGATGTGAGAGCAGAAATGGAATCCGATTTTATATCACATTTAAAAGTGCCTCTCCACTGACTAAAGTTTGCCATTGCTACTTTCCTTTGGGGACACGTTTTGCAGCCGCTGCCTCCTACGGGCAGGATGCCCTCATTTTGGGGCTTTTGTCTGCCTCAGAAGTTGACATGAACACTATTTTCTTCAGGACTGATCATCTTCACCTTTTGGGAGCCTTCCTGGACTCACTACCCTCCCTCCAAAAAAAAAAAAAAAAAAAAAAGCAAAGTTTCAGCTTATTAGCAACCATCACTTGGTAATACACAAAACACTGAATATTTTAAAAATTACCTACAATATCTCCAAAATCAAAGAATGAGATCACATTGATCTCAAGGGACTCTAGATTTTTAAATTGCCAATACAGCATCAAAAATAGTCTAATACCTTGCATACTCTTTCCAGTCAACTATTTTATTTATGATTTGACTTTACAAATATCTGAACCACAAGAGAAATAGACCAATAGTGAATGGGAACATTGGACCCTTTGAGGTGTATTCTCATCGGCATTCTATCTTAGAGTTTCTGAAACACCAGTTAGTTTTATATAATTGTCATATATATTTTCCAATGCTTTATAGCTCACGTTTTATTGTATATTTAACACTTTATTTTAAATTTATTTATATGTTAAAGAAAAGGAAAAATGAGAAACTCTTTGGACAACTTTTTAAAATATGGTTTTAACCAGGGAAAGACCAAACCAAAAAGGGAACTACAGACCAATCTCCCTCATGATCAAAAATATAAAAATGCTCAATAAGAACCCGGCAAACAGAATACAGAGGGTCATCAAGAAGATCACACACCCTGACCAAGTTGTTTACCCCAGAGATGCAAGGGTGGTTCAATATATGTAAATCAATAAATATAATATATTATATTAACAGAGTCAAAGACAAAAACCATATAATCATCTCTAGATGCAGAAATACATTCAACAAAATCCAACACCCATTCATGATAAAAGCCCTACAGAAAATTGAAATAGATGGTCTTTATCTCAATCCAATAAAGGCTATCTATGAAAAACCAACAGCCAATATCATACTAATTGGTCAAAAACTGAAAACTTTCACACTAAAATCAGGAAAAAGACAAAGATATCCACTATCATCATTCCTGTTCAATATAGTTTTGGAAACATTATCCACAGGAATTAGACAAGAAAAAGAAATAAAAGTAATAAAGATAGGAAAGGAAGAAGTGAAACTGTCATTATTTGCTGATGATATGATACTCTATATAGAAGACCCCAAAATTTTGCCAAAAGACTTCTAGACTTGATTGACAGATTCAGTAGAGTAGCTGGATACAAAGTAAACACTCAAAAATCAGTAGCCTTCTTGTACACAAAGAACAGACTCAGTGAGAGAGAAATTAGGGAAACAATCCCTTTTACAATAGCATCTGAAAGAAATGAAATATCTCAGAATCAATCTAATGAAGGAAGACAAAGACCTTTGTATCAGGAACTACAACACTCTGAGAAAAGAGATAAAAGAGGATATAAAAAAATGGAAAGGCATCCCTTTTTCCCGGGTAGGAAAAAACAATATAATGAAAATGGCCATGCTTCCAAAACTGTGATAATAGATTCAACACAATCCCTACTGCCTGCAGAAGGATTGAGTTCATCCCTGATACAAACAAGCAAACAAACAAACAACAAGAAACTACAGCTAAGATTTTTAGGCTTTCAAAAATGGAAAAATCTATCCTGCAGAGAAGAGCCACCCAATCCAGCTTTATTTCTTACATCTCTTCCTAAACTATTAAGTTTAGCATTTTCTTATACAATCCTATTAACTTTCTATCAGTCTAAATTTTACATTATCTCTCATTTACCTAAAATTGAAAAAAAAATATCATCAATGTGTTTGTGAAAAGAGACTTGAACCTTTACTGCAGAATCACTGAAACAGATCATACCAACAATCAAGAATATATATGAGCCAGGAATGGTGGCACATGCCCGTAATCCCAGCACTCAGGAGGCTGAGGCAGGAGGATTGCTGTGAGTTTGAGGTCAGCTTGGGCTACATAGTGAGTTCAAGTCCACCTGCACTACAAAGCGAGACCCTGTATCAAAAAAACAAAAAACAAAAAGCAAAAAGTAAAAAGCAAAAAAACATATGATACTGTCAATTCCTGGAACAAACTGAGAGTTATGTGCTGGTATAGAAATGCTAAAATAGTATCTAGTATAAAACAAAATAAAATAAGAAGGAATTAAAATCCAGAACACAAGACATACAAGTCAGTCTTATAAATTAAAGAAAGTCTGGGATTTAGTGAATCCACTGATGGGATCTTCATGATTTGGGACACTGATTTGAGGATAACAACAACAACAAAAACATCTCATGATAGGACCTTTCAGCTACTACTTTTTTGTACAAATAGTACACGTGAAATTTGCCCAGAACCTAGCCAAGTTACCCTCTTCCTTTTCCAAATTAACTGCATTCATTTGTACAACCCATTTGACTTTCATAGCTCTAAAGAAAACTCCATAAGTACTAGCCCCTGCCTTATTTTCTGTCTTTTGACCAGCTCCAAAGTTTAGACCAGCCACAACTGTGAGGCCAATTCTAGGAGAAAAATCACCTTTACCCTATGAAGAGGTAAGGGATTTCAAATGATTCCACATCTAGGGGGTGAAAATAGGCATAATTTCTCTGAAATATCTTAGCACTTCAGGCTGGATATATCTTTTCCTGATATCATTACTCAATTTGCGGTCATTCCTTAACATCCTGGTGGCCATCATCAGAAATATTGTCATTCCCCTCTGCAGCCCATTCCCTACCAAGGCTGGATTCCTGCTCTGAAGCCAAATCCATGTGATGGGAAACCAATGCCTGGATATATAATTTGCCTTTTCCTTTCTACTTGCCACCCATGGCCAAATCCTTCCTATTGAAGTCTACTTGTTGGCTTTCTGTCCTACACAGACAGACCTCCCAGAATCCTGACCTCACACACATGGTCTAAATTCCTGGATGTAATGACCTACCCACAGTACTGGTTGACCTTCCCAGTTGTGACTTTTCCTGGAATGAAACCTAAAACATTTTTACCATCTCTTCAAATAACTCCACACAACAAGGCTCTTCCATACTAAACAACCTTCTCAGGCACGATCAGTTTCTTTTAACACCCACCATTCACAATTTTCAGTTAAAATGCTTTCATGCAAAAAATCTACTTTATGGCTGGCACCAACACAACACATACACCCACACACCCGTGGTCCATACACACGCTCACATATGTTCATTTATAAAATGTCTTCACGTTATATATCTAACATTTTCCTGTAGCCTACACATCATCGGAGAAATGCTTTATTGTATTTTTAATAAATATCAGTATTTTTATTGTGTGTAACCATATAATTTATACTTGGACGATTGATACTTATATACAATCAGCCCTCCATAGCCACAAGTTCTGCATATGTGAGTTCAGCAAATTTCGGGTGGAAAATACTGGAAAAACAATGTGCCTGTACAAAACAAGGACAGACTTTTTATTCTTGTCATTATTCCCCTAAGAAATACAGCACAGTAGCTCTTGCCATATCAATTACACTGTATGAAAAATTATAAGCAATCTAAAAATGATTTATACTATATCAGGGCATGGGGCTACATTATATGCAAATCCTATGCCATTTTTTATAAAGGACATCTGTGTCCACCTGGTTTGGTATTTGTAAAGTGTTTAATAGCAAATCCCCTACAGATTGCAAGATAAATAATTTTATATAATGTATCTCATATATTTACAATTTTATAACTAGTAAACATAAGAACTATTTCAATACTTAAATAATGGATTTAATAAGTCAACTTTTCACTTCATTTTAAAGAACGGAAGCCAATTGTTTTAACATCACTTGAAGTCTATGCTGAGAGCAGATTCAAGACTGGAGGAGGAAGGAGGGCTCTAAAATGCAACTTTCATTACTGTAAAATAAAAAATAGGCATATATAGCAGGTAATAAAATATATTGTATATTGCTTTATTTTATATACTAAGTTAGATGTTGGCAAACATTTTAGTAAAGGGAAAGGTGGTAACACTTTTAGTCTTTGTAGGCCATAAGATTTGAGTTGAAACTAAACAACGGGTCTCATGCAGCATAGAATAGCCAAAGAGGGTATATAAACAATATGGTTTGGATATGGAATGTTCCCAAACTCCAAAGTATTAAAAGCCTTGATCCTTAGATTAACATTCTTAAAAGGTGATGGAAAAATTTAAGAGTTGGAAGCTAACTGGAGGTTTTGGGTCATTGGAGGGACTACCTTGAAAACAATTGAGGGATGTCAATCTTTTGCTTGCTCTCTTCCCTTCCTCTAGATATGAGGCAGATGAGTTAGCTGTATTATATGTTCCTTGCCATGATGTGCTGCCAAACCACAGGTCCAAAAGCAGTAAAGCCTGAAAATCATTGAACAGTGCTTTCCAAAGCAGTGAGACAAAATAAACTTTCCTTGTTTTCTTATAGTTTAGATCTGAAATAGCCCCCAAATACCAATGTCTGGAGATAGGGACTGATCAGAGGGACTGTCGCTGGAACTGTGACCTAGAAGAAAACGTCCTTGTCCCTTTTCTCTCGGCTTCCTGGCCATCATGAGGCAACAAGTCTGTATCTCCCAGCCCCTTCCACCTTGCTGTTTTTGTCTTGAATCCAACCAACAATGGACTACACTCACTGAAGCTGTGAGACAAAATAAGCTTGCCCCCCATTAACTAAGTTACAGATGTTTAGTATTTTCTTCCAGTAATGTGAAAGCTGACTAATACAGGAAATTGGTACCAAAAGTGGGATAATTGCTTTGACTGTATCTGACCATAAGGTTCAGAAATCTTTGGAACATATTTGTGAGAAAAGTTTGGAAATGTTGTCAGAAGTGGAGTAGAAAAGCCCTATTTTGCTGCAAGCAAAGCTTGATGGAAGAATTTGGTCAGATCTCTAAAAATTAGAATTCTGATAAGAATGTGGACAATAAAGGTCTGGCTCATGAGATTTCATTAGGAATAGGGACTATATTGGAAACTTATCAAAGGCCATATTACCTTCTAGCAAATAACTTGTCTTCATTTACCCATACCTCAAGACTTTTTCTGGGGTTGAATGTAATGGTAGTGGACTAGTTAATTTTGTGCAAAATTTTTAAGGCAGCCCAAACTTCAGGCTGTGGCATGAGTACTGTTGGCTGCTTTTATCCAGATCTACAGTACAAATTGGGAGCAAGAATTAGGACTGAAAGACATGAAAAGTTTACAGGTTTACCAGAATGAAAGAATTTGCAAGTTAAGGAAAAAGGGAGCATGGTTGCTAAAATACCTCCTTTACCTTGCAGATGGTAAATGTTTTGCCCTAGGCATAAGAAAGCTGACTGATACACTTTTATAAGATTATCTCTGATTTTTGATACAATAACCTAAAGTTGACTAATATAATAAGCAAGTCTGTGGGGTAGCATTTCAGTGACACTGTATTTACCAAAAAGTTGATCAGCTCTCCAAAGGACATAGTTTATTGATTCCTGGGGTAAACCATAAAGACTATTTGATTATATTAGGAAATATATAATTTAACATATGTTACATAGATTTTTTTTACCAAGAAACATTACTTAAAGCAGTTTTATTGAACAATGTATAAATAGGCATGAAGGAATGCAAATTAAACATTCTAGAAAGGGTTCCAACTAATTGTGTTAGACTTTTTGAAGTTTCTGTTGTTTTCTACTTTAGTGGTAGACTGAATTAAATTTTAAGTTGTTTATTTTTGAAAAAGCAGTAAAAGGCCTATTTTACTGAAGATCAGTGAACAGTTTCAGTTGTTTCACTTTTAAACATTTAAAGTAATTATGTGATCTAATTAGTAAATTAAATAGGTAATCATTAAAAGCATTTTTACATTTTTTTTGTTTCAATGGACTATTTCCCATTCTCATCTGCTTTTCTCCTTTTTTAAACAAAGAGTGCATTAAGCAGAGCTCTATAGACTCAATATTAACAATAAAGACATCTGTGGTCATCACATAATGTAACTTAATTAGCAATAAAGCTTGCAGTTTCACATTTCTTGTGCAATTATTCTCAGTTTTCATAGTATATTCATTTAAGCTTTTGTCTTTATTAAGAGCTCTAAAATGTCTCACAAGTAAAGAAAATAAGACTTTATATACAAATTCTAACAGTCATAACTCAGCATTGTATAAAAGCATGTAGTCCCTGTAGTTGATTGCTAAAGAGTATTGAGAATATATGCATATGACTTTGGGGTCACAAATTATAGGCTTTGTAGGCTATTGGATAGGTGTTGTTTATTCATTTAAGTCTGAGGTCCACCTCTAGTACTGCAATCCTTTTATTTTCAAAACACGTACAAAGCTACAAAGATTGATGCCTATATATTGTCTTTTAACAAGACTATCGTATTGAGTCATTTTTTAAAAATGAGTACTTCTTACTTACTGGATCCTCCCTTGTAGGAAGGGAAACAGAACTCACATGTACTCATAAGGATTCCTCTTGGACCCAAGTTTCTCTCAGAAGATTTATATAATTCATCATTTCCCTTGGATAAAAAAGATGCTTACATTTCCTTTTTCATATTTCCCTTACAAAGTTATCTTTTCTGCTCTGGTGAATAGTTTTACGTACTAAAAATGGAGTGTAATGTCATCGACATTGGATTTAGGATTCTTCCTTCCTATGCATTGTTTCCAAAATATTCATTCATCTTACAATATTATACTTTCCAGAAGGGCCTAGTTCTCATAGTTCTCTCTGAAACTTTGAATATCATATCCATGAAGAATTCCTTTTTTTCTTTCCCTGAAGTATGGAAAGATGGATTCACATATTCCTACTTCTCAATCTTTATGTTATATTAACTTTAGAAATCACAAACTGATAATCTATGCCTCTGAAATTTAGGAACAAGAGTGTCCAGTCCATGGTAGCTACTTGTGAAGTCCTAGAGACATGGCTTCCCATGCTGATTTTCTACTGCCATGATCCTGCATGGTCATAAAACCTGTAGACAATACTGGTTTAGTGGCTGCCAAGCCATATTTTCTCTGGGCCACACTTATGACTTTCCATATCGCCTAAATTCATATAACTTAAATACTAATGAAATAAAGAGAAAACTAGTAATCATAACAAGCTGTTTAATATTTCCAAATGTAAACTTTTATTAGTTTTCCAATTCTATTCTTCTGTTTTATTGGAAGGAGATATAAAAGAGTTCAGAAAATAACAAAATAGTAGGTTCCTGAATGTTCTAGCTTATTCTAATTTTTAAGAATCTTATTTGTTAGCAAATACTGCAAAATTGACATAAACCAAAATGACACAATCTAGCCTGAGCCAATAAGGGTTCTATGAATATCTACTTGCACCAGGGTCTTTTAGATGCTGAACTCAATAGTATGAGAATGAGTAGAAGTTTACCATAGTCCTGGGAGAAGCTAATGGGATATATACCATTGATTATTACACATGAACTGTGTTTGATCCTGCTTTTTAATGAATTTAAAAGTTGATGCACTTACTGAATCAATAGCCATACTGGAGGTTATGTTAATCTGCCTTATTAAATTAATATACCTGACACAGTAGCTGTAATTAGGCTTATAATGTAAGTTTGTGACGGTAGTATCTGTTCTCATTTTCTTTTCAGCTTTAATTGAGTTTATTGGTACATTTTAGGGATACAGTACAGTTACATTCATTGTTGGGATCTTGTACCTCTATGTGACAAGTCTTGATTCTCATTTTTCTCCCCTTGTCCCTGCCCTCCCTTCACCCCCTCCTCCCCTCCCCATCTACAAACACTTTATTTTCATTTTTAAGAGGATGGGGTAGGCAGGAAGGGAATACTTTTGAAATATTTATGTTCTCTCCAGACTCATATGTTGATAGTTTTAAAAGGTGGGATTTACGGAGCTGGGGATTTAGCTCAGTAGTTCCACCTCCTGCCTCACAAGCACAAGGTCCTGAGTTTGATCCCCGGTACCAAAAAAAAAAAAAAAAAAAAAATTCAGCCTGAACTACATGGCAAAAAAATGGTGGGATTTAGGGAAGGTGATTAGTTCATGTGGGCTTCATGCTTTTGCAAGAGAAAACCAAGGGAGGCACTTCAGTTTCTCTGCAAGGTAAGGCTAGAATGAGAAGATGTATATTCATGAAGAAAGGGCCAGCATTAGACAGTGAACCTGTCAGCACCTTGAACTGTGAGAAATTTGTGCTGTTTTAAAGTCACTAGTCTTGTAATAGCAACCTGAATGGCTAAGACAAGCAAAAATGGTCTTGTATGTTACCTAATATAATTGAGGGCTTTGGATGATCTTTCAGAAGGACAGATAAAGTGCAGTTGGGTCTTTCAAAATGGGAAGAAGAATTCACTTGTTCAAGTCAGCAAGTTCCAACTTGGGAAGTTCAAGGACCTTATGAGCAGGTTCACCCCTGTTTCATGGTCTGACTGCATTGTGAGAGTCTTTACTTTGGTATATATTTGAAAAGTGAATTCAGTCACCTGACATTCTGCTACTCTTACTTTAAATTATAAGCCTGATATTTCAATTTCATTTCTCAGCTAAAAGGAGATGAGGGCTTTTCAAAGACTGCCTGTGAGCTCCCCCGACATTCGTGTCTTTTGAATGTGTGTCTGAACAGATTGAACCTGTTACTTTTAATTTTCACTTCTCACTTTTGAGTCATAGTCACTCAGTCCCCGCCTTCAAATTACCACCTTACTATACCTCTCAAACATCTAACGTGCCGTACAAGCCAGTGTATCCTTCCATTTGTATCCTGTCTCATATCAACACAAATGCACAAGCTTAACAGTTTTATCTGTGCAATATTCCAGGGAGTAGGGCACTTACATTCTCCACCTACCTTTGGTTATGTGATCCCGATTTTCATGTTGCCAGTGGGAAACTTAACTCCAGAATCCCATCCTTAGAGACTGTTCCCGAAGAGCACTCTTTAAACCAGATGTTTTGTATCCGATGTTCTGGAAGCAGAGGCTAAACACAGACATTTGGGTTCCTGTGTTGAACTCATGGATTATTTCTCAGGAAAAGCAAAACAAATGCGTAAGACAGTGAGAGCAATGATGTAGGGAAGAGAATGAGATGAGCAAGGATATGGTTTCAGGCAAGGTCAAACTTTTATCTGATCCATAGAGTGCTCTGAGAGGGCCAGGCTTTGTGCCCATATAAATGAGTAATTTTTAGAGATTGTCCCAGTTGATACATGGGGGAAAGGGATAAGTATGTGGGCAGGATTTCATGTCACGAAAATATTCTTCCAGAGCAAAGTAAATTTGCACCAAAGTGACCTACGTTGAAATATTCAGAGAAAATATTTATTGTATCTCCATAGTCGAAAAATTAAAAATAGAAAGATTCAATCAAGTAATCAACATAATATACTCTGTAAAATATATAAATGATAGCATACATTGATGCTCACTTAAAATCAGAGCAACTATCTCAAAAGAGGACTTGTTAAAATGAACTGAGAGCTATGTTTACAAGGCACTTAGAGTTAAATTGAGGTCTTAGAAAATGTACAAGGGATCACAGTATCTTGCCTTACAGAAAGTAAAAATAGTTATTAAAGACCACTTAGATTATTTCCAAAGGAAATAAAGTTTCATGCATCAAACTGAACATCAATAAAATAAAAACTGAAATGAATTCAAATACAAAAAGTCTGCAAAATTTCATGAGTTCCTAATAGTATTCAAGAAAAAAATAGTACATTTGGAGGATTCTTAGAAATTAAGTCTCACTTCTGTTAACTGCTTAATGAATTGAAAATAAGTACTTAAGCTGCCTTTCTTTTGTATGTTGTAACTAGAGAAAGTTAGTAGTTTGGGGAAGACTTTCTTATAATATAGTCCATAAAAAAAGTATGGTTGAATTAGAATATCATGATTTTTTTAAGTCTAGTAAAATACGGTAAATAAACAATGATTCACAATGTTCCCAGTGTCACAAAAAAGAGAAACCACCCAAGACTACATCCTGGTAGGCATCACGCAGGGCCACCTGTGGGAGATGCTTTTCACAAAATCAGAAGCTAAATGTGATGAAGCATTTACGCTGAATCAGGAACTCATAGCAACGTGGAGAAATGTATTGATAGCCTCACAAGATAAAACCAGCAAAATTTAGGACATAGGAAAATACGACAGGTCAAATGAGCTTATTTATTCAACATAGAATTTGCCAAGTATACAAGACTGAAGAGGAAACCTATAGATTAAGACTACTTAGGAGGCCAACCACCAGATGCAAAGTGTGTACTGTTTTTTTGGAAGCTGATTCAGATAAGTCAACTGCCAAAAAGAAAAAAGTGAAATTATAAGAGCAGTTGAAGCAAATTAATCCTGATTAAATAGGGGATGATATCAAAGCACTGGCAATTTTTAGTGACAAATGTTTAGAACATACCAGGGAAAATTATGAATAAGAAATTGTTCTGAAACTAAAAGCTAAATTGAGAATCTAGGAATTTTCATCTGACTCAATTCATTGGGTAAATTCATTAACAAAACTAATCAAAATATCCTTGTTGCTTAAATGAGCTCAGTTTCTACTTTTAAACCTCCCTTCTCCTTCCATAATTTATTCTTGTCACCTTTAATTTTGAAATATTCCTTGTTCTGAATAAACATCATACTTTCAAAGTTTAATTACCAATAGATTCAGGAGGAAGTCAAGATTTTTTCATTCATTTCCTGAGTTGTGCCATACCATCCATGCAATTTAATATATGAAGGAAAATAGTCTGCTTTTGAGTAGGAGCTCCTTTGGCTTGAGACAATGTTTAATTTAAGTTTTAATCATAGCTTGATGATGACAGCATTCAACAAATGTAGAGTTAATATGTAGCGTAGTGCAGTGTGACTCGTGAATGAATGACTGAAAAAAATGAATGAATAACTGGTGTTAATAAGACATGGCCAGGTGACCATTTGTCACAAAATCTGATTAGTTGATAGTTGTATTGAAGAGTTTTTGTTTCTTCTCTCCCCACTTCCTCTCCATTCCACTTCTGTCTTCCACTTTGGAATGCCAGAAGGTTAACTTAAAATGCACTTTTTCATAATAAATTGATTCAGAAACATTGAACAAAGCTGATGAAGCATGAAATAGTGCAATAATGTAAGGACTAAGGGTTAAATACAGAACCATAGGAATTTTCCTGTTAAATGTTACAATTTCTTTCAGATGTAAAGAGTGCACCCACAAATACCTAACAAATGTCTTCATACCAGCTGCTATATTTTTTGCCTTTTCTTCTCTAAATGGGATAGATTATTAAGTCATTTTCCTCTGGAAACTAATATATCCACCCAACTTCATGTTATTCAACCACATAAAATATTTCATAACTCTACTATCTTGCTTTTCTTTATTCAATTAGAAAAGTCTGATTTTAATAACTAAAATGATATTATTTTAATTGCATAAATTGAGAAAACAGGCGATCTTCCATGTAAAACCCTTAGCTTGACTTGATAGCACTTTTATCTCTCAACACTGAAGTCTAAAATTATTGGCATTTTGCCTCTGACCCACACTACCTCAGTTAACTGGTGACTATAGTCGATGAAAAAGATACATATAAGGAAAGAAAATGAAATGCTTGACAACCACTGCATAGAAATCTAAACAGTGTTAATACATTGAGATCTTCAACTGGGTTCTAAAGAAGTAATTGGGTTAGAGTAGCACGGGAATTGGGAATATTGGCAGGGGGACATCCCTGCACCCCTAATAATGGGAATAAAACCTGCATGGCAGAGGTTTTCACTGTTAACACTTTTTCATCTCAGAAACCAAGGTTGAGAGTATTAATACATTGCTTATATCAAATGCATTGTTATTCTCCACTATGTCACTGAAGATTTATGTCTGAAATATTGATACTGAACAAAAAAGAGAGAAAAAAAACATTAAATAAATATGTTTTTATGTGTTTAAAAATTAATCCAAGTACCATATAAACAAAAATAATGAAATATACAAGATAAGAACTTAACAAAATCATTAAAATAACACAGAAAAATGATATATAACAATAGTGGTAATTTCTGAATATATAATTCCAAAGGAGAATCACCAATTTCTATCATGGATGTCCATATATTTACTGGAATATGAGCAGTGGATACTCTAATAACATATAGAAATCTGCTTAATTGAGTTAGTTATTTTTAAACAATTATCTTTAAGAAGGTAATGAAGTAGAAAAAACATTAAAATTAATAATAAATTTAAATGCAGCAGCTTTAGTTAAAATATTAACTGGCCAACATCAATCCTTTCTATTTAGCCTTCCAGACACATAAAAGTGCACATTAACTGTGTTCAGCAAATGGTTCATGTTCTACTTCTTGGTGTTCATGTCACTTAGGTTTGTCATTATAGATCAGTTTTAGATTCACTTAAAATTAGTTCCATAAATTTAATGTGAAATTGAATTTCAATGTGTTCTTTAACTACATGGGGAAAAAAATCATTCCTGGGGAAGATTACTTACACTTTTCTCTAATGAGTAACAACACACTGTAGTGATACCAAAGTCTGATACCAGACAATGCTAACAATGCTGAAGGCCTCAGTTTGAAGTAGGTATTTGCATATGGGCAATGCCCAGGAAACTATCTTCATTTGAAATATTTTGCTAGGAAAAAGTTCTGCAAAAGAGTGAATAGTAAGCTAATAGCTTTTGCTGCAGTGAGCAATTCAAAATGGCTACAAAGACCTGCTAAAGGCGCTGAGATCCTCCATGATATGTATAAAAATAAAGATCAAACCTCCCTTCACCCTCTTCCTCCCCTCCCCATTTACAAACACTTTAATTCCATTTTTTCATTTTCTCACATTTTTTTCTTTTCCCTATTCCCCTTCCCCCCAGTAATGAATGTAACTGTACTGTACACCTAGAATGTACCAATAAACTCAATTTTAAAAAAAATGATCAAGATGCCTGGTCCAGAGCTGTTGCCCTCAGAAATATAGGACAGCTGAAAGACAACAAAGACCTAGGTTAGGAAGCAATACAATAAAAAGTAAAGAGCTATTTCGTAAGAAAGAGAAATATCTGAATTTTAAAAAATATTTAGTGCCCTTCCTACACAATAGCCTCTCCTTCCATGTCGTCTTCTAGAGTGCTAATATTAGTTGACATTGCATTGATAAATAGTACTTCTAATTAATCACATTACTTCTAGTTAATCAATGGAAGTGGTAAATCATGTTTTATGAAATTACCTTACTGTGCCCATCTGTAACTGGTCATACATCCACGAACAAGCAATGACAAATGAATAGGATATATTCTAAAAATCCTTCAAAGGCTCATCAAGAAAGGCATTAGCTGGAAGAATGGTGCACTGTTACTCAAGGTAACATGTTTCAACAGACTGAAAAGTTCAAGATTTTCAAATGCCTCAAAGCAATAACATAGCATTACCTTATTTGTCCATCTCGAAGAGCTCTGCCTGATATGGCATTTGGTTTGCTCTTTGCGATTTTTAACAACAGTACTTTATCTGTTTCCTATGTTACTTATAAAAATCCCGAGATAGTGTCCAAGAGGTAACTTCTTCATGTAGTGGAAGAGACAAGGGATAGTGGTACAGCAAGTAAAATAAGGCTTAAAGATTTCAATGTTGAGCTACACATTCTGCATTAATGACTTTGCTATGCTATCCTTCCTTTATATTTGTTAGCTTTCTTATTGCTGGGGCAAAATGCCTGACACACTTGAGCTCACAGCTTTACAGATTTGAGCCCTTGGCTGGCTGGCTCTAGGGCGGAAACATCTTGGCAGAGGTTGTGGCAGAGCCAGGCTTCCCACTTCATTGGGGCCAGGAATCAGGGCACAGAGAAGGAGCACCAAGGAAAGATACACACTCCACATCTCACCCCACAATGACCCATGTCCTGGAACATCGGTGAATTAACCCACTGAGGAGGATGCTGCCCAGTGATCCAAACACCTGGACTCCCTTCATATTTTTTAATCCCATCAATTTGACTACTAAAATAAACTGGTACACTCTTTAATTTATAATCTTTTAAAATATTCTTTCTAATTAGCATAAGCATATAACAATAAGTCTTAACCGGACATTTGTACCTTCAAGGCCCTTAAGGACGCAGTAGGTTTGGGGCATTTTATGAAAGCTGTGGTGAAAGCATCATGTACCCTCTAGGATTTGGCATTGAGAGACGATAGACTCAGGTGACAGAGTTAGCATGAGATTTTTTTTTTCAGCTTTAATTGAGTTTATTGGTATATTTTAGGGATACAGTGCAGTTACATTCATTGTTGGGATCTTGTACCTCTACATGACAGGTCTTGGTTCTCATTTTTTCCCCTTGTCCCTGCCCTCCCTTCACCCCCTCCTCCCCTCCCCACCTACAAACACTTTATTTCCATCTTTTCATTATCTCACATTTTTTTCTTTTCCCTTATTACCCTTCCCCTACCCATCCCACCTTCCCTACACCTTTAACCCCTTTCTTCCCATTTCACAATGTCAGCAATCTCATTAGGATCTTATGTACTATTATAGTTTATTCACACCAGAGAAACTATTCGGTATTTACACATGTGTGACTTATTTATTTCACTTAGGAGTATATCCTCAATATGTATCCATTTTCCTATGAATGAATCTATTTTCTCATTCATTGTGGCTGAGTAATATTCCATTTTACAGAAAAACCACATCTTCTTTATCCAGTTTCCAACTGATGGGCAAATGGGCTGTTTCCAAGTTTTAGCTATTACAAACTGTGCCGCTATAAACATGGGTGCGCATACTTCTCTGTGATATGGTTCTTTTAGTTCTTTTGGAAAGATACCCAGGAGAGGGATGGCTGGGTCAAATGGAACCTCCAGTCCCAGCTCTTTGAGGTATCTCCATATTGATTTCCACAGTGATTGCACCAGTCTGCACTCCTGCCAACAATGAAAAAGGGTTCCTTTTCCCCACATCCTGGCCAACATTTGTTATTGGTTTATTTCTTGATAACAGCCATTCTTTGTGGGGTGAGGTGGAATCTCAGTGCTGTTTTCATCTGCACCTCTGGGATGACCAGTGATATGGAATATTTTTTCATATATTTACTTGCTGCTTTTACTTCTTTGTCTGAGAAATGTCTGTTCATTTCAGATGCCCATTTTTGAATCAGGTCTTTATATTGGGGGGGCTGGTTGTTTTGAGCTCTTTATATATTTTAGATAATAGTCCCTTGTCTGAGGAGCAGGTGGTAAAATTTTTCTCACATTGTGGGTTGTCTCTTAGTTCTTCTGATGGTTTCTTTTGAAGTACAGAAGCTTTTTAATAAGATGAGATCCCAGTTGTTGATTCTTTCTGCTAGTTCCCATGCTACTGAGGATTTGTTCATAAAGTCTTTTCCTATGCTAATGTCTTCCACATTTCTGCCTAACTTACCTTTCAGCAAGCTTGGTGTTTCTGTTTTAATATTTAGACCTTTAATCCACTTGGATTTTAATTTAGTGCATGGAGAAAGATAAGGGTCCAGTTTTAATCTGTGGCAGGTTGAAATCCCGTTTTTCCAACACCATTTATTAAATAGGCTATCTTTCCTCCACTGAGGATGGTAAGCTCCTTTGTCAAAGATGAGGTAGCTAGCATGAGATTTTTTTTTTTAAAGTAGAGTACAGGTGAAAGGATTGTAGAGGAAAAAGCTGAAAAACCTTTGGAGGACTAAAAAATAAGAACGATTTCTCATTTCATGTTTTACCAGGCTTCTAAGGACTGTGTCCAAACTAGAGGGAGGAGCCCCTCTTCAGGTGAGGCAGAGCTGTTTGGGAAGCCTTCACAGGGGACCTCTACTACATGCAGAACTCTGGGTATTAAAAAAAAATCAGAATGTGTTCCCTATTCTCAGAGAGCTTAATTGCAAGGGGATAAGGCAATTTACTTTATGCATTTTGCATGAGTTCCTTATTCTCAAAGACCTTAATTGCAAGCGGATAGGGCAATAAACTTTATGCATTTTGCAATCTTTGATCATTATTTTGGAAATGTAATTTAAAGGCTAAAGTCTTGTTTTCTTCTTTAGTCGACTAGTTTTTCCCAAGTTCTGACAAAGGGAGTCTCTTATGACTCTTACATGCTAATGGCAACATCAGGGAAACAAGAATGCAGGGCTAAAGAAAGTAAAACAGGAAGAGGAAGAAGCAAATTGAGATGTAGTAAGTTATTGAACTGGCCACAACTTTTTCCTCATTAAGTTTATTGGTACATTGAAAGCAAACAGTATAGTTCCATTCATCATTGGGATCATGTAGCTTTACATGATGCATCTTGGTTCTTGTTTTTTCCCCATGCCCCTGCCCTCCCTTCACCCCCTTCACCCTTCCACAATTTTTTTTAAAAAAATACCATTGTATTACTTAAACACAAAGAACCTCTCTGGAACAGCATCTTGTCTCTAAATCTTGGAAGAGTCTATCAATCAGATAGATGAAAGGAGACCGTATTTATAGGTTCTTTCTGTTTGCTTGTAACTCATTCATGAAAATTTGTCCACAGGGGTCTCATGGCCCCACACTTTCAGGTACTATATCCCAATGTAGTACTCCAATAAAGAGCCAGATGTTAGCGTCTGTGATGATTCTTCTGACACCAGCAGTGATAAAGGAAGTGCAGTGATAGAGGTAGTACAATGAGTATGGATGCAGTTGGATCAGACTGTCATACTGAGGTATCATAACCCCCATGCCTACAGGTACAATCCTGAGCCTCCTGAGCGCATGTGGCAAAGCCAGAAAGCACTGGAGCAAATCCTTAAATCGGGTCATATACAGAGGAGATGAGGTAGCAGGCTTTTTTTTTTTTTTTTTTT
>NW_022900936.1:15702037-15727964 GCF_012274545.1 Fukomys damarensis
TTTTTTTTTTTTTTTTTTTTTACCAGTTTCAAGATTCTGGGACCATATGGGTCTCTTCAGATGAAATCCCAGAGTGCTCAATAATTCATCAAATGAGACTATACAATAATTACAGAAAAGGCCACTAATTTTCCATTGGCACCATTCCAGTGAATAGAAGGAGTTGATTATGCTTTTCTTCTCTAGTAATTTCTGAGTTCATGAAATCAAGTAGAGAAGGGAAATGTGGAATCATGCACTTAGAAGAAAGATGTGCTACAGAGGCAGAACTGGCTTCCATCCCGAATTCCACACACAGCCCTTTTATTGCTAACAGCTGTGTAGGTCTGGATTTACAGGGCGAATCCACAGTCTCCTATATGTGAAGTACCGTGAGCTGTGTCTCCATAGGTAGGACTTTCTTCAGTCCATTATATCTTTGCATAGAAAAGTGAGTGGTTGTGCTCCTTCCTCAGAAAAGGAAAAATTTACGTTTAGATTAATGAGATTTTTGATGTTTTTTGTTTAATAATACTGCCCTAAACAGTCTTTATGGTTGCATGTAAATCCTGAATCTTAGTAAAGCTTCAGAATGCTTTCCATTTAAGGATTAAGTGGTAAAAGACAGAAAATAAATCTACTGAGTATAGTTATTGCCCTCAGTGTTCTCTCAGTTGTTTTCGTAATGTGCACAAATCGGTTCCGTAATGGACTGCGCTTCTTCATGCAAAGGAAGGGGCAGTGGGACTACTAAAAACTCCCACAACCAATTGCTTAATCCACACCTTCATGGATAACGCAAGGTGTAAGAAACAGTTCTGCTGTTCATTGTGTCTTTGAGTTGTGCGGTTCATAATCTGAGCAATCTTAGAAAAATAACTCCATACATAGGGATATTCGGCATTATTTCTGAAATAGTAGTTATTGAGTTATAACTCAAGCTGTTGACATCCAGAAAAACTGAAGAATTCCTTTGATTCAAGGGTGTAGAACAGAGTATAGCTGAATCCTCTTATCCTTGTTTTAATATTATTTTGTGGCTAAATATTAAGAAAAAAGAAAATGTAGTGAAATTTTACAGGTTAGTAAAACATGTAAATGGATTTGCATAAGATAGTAAATGTAGCACTACTTTCTTTGAAGGTTTTTATTTCTAAATGGCTGAAAAATGAATTTGTACATGATACAGTCTTACCGACTACACATATTCCTAATCTAGAGAGGAAACCACCTTTTAAAAAATTTTGGGGTACTGAGGATTGAACTAGGGACCTTGTGCTTGTGAGGCAGGCAGCGGAACCACTAAGCTAAATCCCTAGCCTGGAAGCTGGAAATTGGAAACCGGAAACTGCCTTTTAAAAAGAGAGATTATCAAGTATTTATATTTCAAATACGTCTCTGCTTTATTTATATCACTGAGCCGTGAGATGTCCCACATATCAGTGTTTTGTTGATGTCAAGATTCACATCAAGCTATAAGAACATGAATTTACAAAGCACTGGGCAGCAAAAAGAAAATTTAAAAAATAGTCCACTTCTGTTTTCTAAGCAAATGAACTTTCTGGGAAAGCTTTTACCAGAGAAAAGTTTGAAACAATTAGTACAAACAATAATAATAATAAAAGTAATAAGCACAGCTAAGTAAAAATGAAAAGTTGTTTGTAATTAGAAGCCAAAACAGATTGAGTCTTCAATTATTACCTGGCATGAAACTAAGTGCTTTATGTATGTTACTTGGTCCCGTTGAGAAAACTGTGAGACATAGACCACTCCTCCTATTTAATAAAGGAAAAAGAAAAGCAAAATGTTTTTTTTGGAAGGATCATAACAATATGATCTGCCTTTATGAAATACCAACTATCCTATATGCCCACTGTTGTCTGAGCACAGATTCCAGATCACATGATTTTCACTGTGGAGGGTTTGAGAGCCATGCACATAATTACAGGACTGTGGATTTAATTTATCACCATTCTCACAATCTCTCATTATTATGGAAAATATATGACCCAAATATAAAAACTAAATGAACTGTAGTTAAGCCTGATGATGGTTAAAGGAATCAGTAAAATTAATGAATCCATTAGAGAAAAGCTTTAGAGAAAATTCCACTGGTGTTTCAATAAACGCATGTGAATAATTCCCCTTTACTCCTCATGCAAAAAAAGAAAAAAGAAAACAAAACAGAAAATTAAAATGTTTCTTTCTTTTAAAGTCATCAGCCATTTTATTACCCAAGCAGTTACTGAACAAAGAGAAAACAGGCATAAAAGGGATTACATATGACACTCAGACAAACCAGCTCAGTCACCATGCAGCAGGATCACATATCTCCTCAAAGGTGTGGGTTTGAGAAGCTGATGGCTGATGATAATTCCTGGGCAATCATCTTTTATTTTATCTGACACTAAACTTCAACTAGAAGGCTGAGTTGGGAAGCGACTCCAGGTTGAAATCTGTATTCCACTGGAAACTTTAAACAAGTCCCACGCTTCCAGCCTCGTGGTGCATGGATCTAAAAGATTATTTCTCGGTTTTAAAATATCTAGGAAAATCTTGGCATCATGGGCTCAGGGCAGTAATAGCTCCCTGACAGTAAGATAAGAGCCTGTCCAATGTGAATCTATCAACAGCCCCAACAAACTTGTTCCATTACCTCATTGCCTTTGATATTTAGAGAGTGAGACAACTTTACAACTTTTTAAAAATTGGATTATTTTAATGTTTTACTATTTTGGGAAAAAGCAGAGCACATTACAGAAAAACAGAGAACACTGAAATAGGATTAATGCTGGTGAACAGCATAATAGTTTGCAGGGGAAAAAAAAAAGCACTTAGACTCAACTGCTTCAGTTACTGTATGCTACCACAGATAAATTTTATATAGCTAGGGTTGTGATTAACACGTACTGCTTCGTTTACATATACTCATTTATAACTGAATGGGTGAAGTTTGTTGTAACTAACCAGAATGACAAGTACAGTGGTTTTCTTCTCTAGAGCAGTGACACCAACGTCATCTGAAGATTCATTGAGCAATTCCATGCCCAGTCTACACCTTCCGTATCAGACTTTTCACTACGCCCTCCTGGCCATGGAGCTGACCATGGATGGAGAAAGTGTGAACCAAAATAAACCTCTTCTCTTTTGAACCATGAGAGCTGAACGTTGTGTCTCAGAGATGAGAAAGTGACAAAGAAACTCCTAGATAGCAAATCCTAAATACAAGAACCTTGGATGAGGGTGAAATAAAGAATTGAAATGTGTTACATATATGTACTAATTTCCTAGAGTGAATGTAATTATTAGGTACTGCAAACATGTACTGATAAAAGTCAAAAATTAAAAACATCTCCTATCTATAACATTTCTGTGTCTGACACAAACCTACATGGCATTATTTGGAGTACGGCCTTTGGTAAGTAAATTTTACAAATGAACAAATTTAAAAGTTCACAAGAGGGCAGGAGAGCTTAGTGGCTGCACCACCTGCCTCACAAGTCCAAGGTTCTGAGTTCAATCCCCGGTACCAAAATATAAAAAAATTTTTTTAAAGTTTACAAGATATAAACTTTCTCAGGCCACATGAATACCACAGAAATCATTGACATGCAATTCATGGAGTTGATGCATCTTCCAAATTCCTAGATACTTTATACCTTTTGGGTAGAATTATGCCAAGGTATTGCCTCATATTTAATCAGAACGAGTACTTTACTTTAAAAAACACTTTCAATAGACTCACTTTAAGCTCAATGTGCTACATAGATTTCTATGTTACCTGCAATTTAATTCATTGGAGAACCTCTAATTTAATCAAGGAATCGCATTACATTCTCAATAAATAAATGCACCAGACATCATAATGTCTGGCAAACCATTATTTCAGAATTGTGCAAACCACTGAGTTCATAATAACGTCTCAGTGTTCTTAGAACAAAATTCAATCATGTTATGGTTGCTTAAAGATTTTTGTAAATATGGGCTCTTACCTTCCTTTCCAACCTAGCTCATCATTTTAGGACTTGTAGATCATTATGCAGATATGCATCCTGTTATAGATTGAGACTTGGCCCCTAATTCTTTATTTAAGTCATTCCTGCTGAAATTTCAACTGTAAGAGAAAAAAAAACATTTACAGAGGCCTTCCCTGACATTCTTATCTTATAAGCTACCTTCATCATCTACCTCCACTCTACAAACACCAAATCAAATAACACTAGACCATCATTGTAGCTAACTCCTTCATGACAATTGGTTATATTCTTTCATCTATATTTGTGTACTTATTTACCAAGAATATAAACTCCTTTAAGACAGGTACCTACTGTCTAGCATTCCCTAGATGCAGTATCTAAACCGGAGTGTACATTGAATATAAATACATTTATAAATGCTGATGAATTCTGAGTGAAAAACTAGAAAATATATGCGAGTTGGTGAAAGGGATGAAAAGGAAGTGCATCTTGGAAACAAAAAGTAGGATTAGAAGATAATATACCCTTGGGGCTATGTTACTAGAGGAGGGACACAGTACAAGAGGACTAGGAAGGAAAGGCCCTGTGCTATAATCTTGGGGCAGGTAGATGATGGGAATTTAGGGGAGAGGAAATATGAAAAGATGAAGTGGTGAGAACTTAAATGTTTCCTCTTTCTCACAATGACTTTGTAGGCTTAGTCCTATTAAATTGCAGAAGTAGAGTAATTACAAGAAAATATTCTCCAAACACTTTCTCATCCAGGCATGGTGGTGCACACCTGCAATTCGGGAGCTTTGGGAGGCTGAAGCACAATGGGAAGTTCATGCCCAGGGTGAGCAAGTAAGCAACTTAGCCAGACCCTGCCTCAAGACAAAAAAGTAATGGGGATGTAGCTCAGTGTGAAGGCCCTAGGTTCAATTCCCACTCTGGAAAAAATATGTTTTCATTCTGAAAGTGCTGTTAATTCCCTTTGATTCTAACTTATTCATTAACTGTTTGCTTACAGATGACAATTATATATGTGTGTGTGTGTTTCTGTATGTATATAAATATATATATATATGGTATGTGACATGAAATTTTGAAATATATATATTCTGAAATGGCCAAATAGAGTTAGTTTACCAATTTAATATATTACCTCAGACACCTATCTTTCTCTGTGATGAGAACACTCAAAATCAACTCTCCTGCCCATTTTCAAGATAAAAATCCATTGTAATTAATCAACCACTACATTGTAGAATACATCTCATAAAAAATATTCTTCTTATCTAAATGATATTTTGTTTTCCTCGGCTAATATCCTCTGGCAATTTACATTTCTAGGAATATGTGTGAATCAACAGCCTATGTGACTGTAAAGTTAGAAACCTTAGTATGTTGACCATGGTCAGAAAATTGACTGCAAAATCAAGCTTTAGTTGAAGCTTGCTGATGTAAAAAGCATTGGTAGTTTGGACTTGCAGCTATTTTCCAGAAGAGGATATTTTATCAGGACTTAATCTCACAAGCCATTCTTCATCTACCTCCTTTACACTCATTTATTTCTTTTTTTAAAAAAAGATCTTTTGAGGAGAAATTTTCCTTGTTTAGTCACAACTTGGATGAAGCTATTTTTAGTTTTAATCTAAATCAAAGAGTTTGGAGCCATAAGCATTTTTTTAAGTTAGAGGGGGAAGGGAGCAATAATTTTCCCTATTTTAAGAAACTTGAACTATATTTGCACTCAGAAAAACAAAGCCTCCAATAATCTGAACATGCAAACTTCAAAAATTGGCAGAGTAAGAGTTTGAAGAAGGAAAAAGGCAATCAAAGCCAAATGCTATGAAAGAAAATTTCTCATACTTTAAAAGTTACCTAGATCAAAATAGTATTTCTTGACATGAAAAGGAACATATCCTCTATTTTATTTTAAAATGTGCCTTATCTCTGACTATAATGGTTCAGTGAATGGCAATGAATCCAGAAGGCTTGTTTTGACATGGTGGAGTGATGGTGACAGAAATCAGGATGCCAAAGTTAAGATGCTCAAAGGCACCAGCACCAAGAAAGGATCCCTAAGTACTTTCTCTACCATCCATTCCATGAGCAATAGTCAGCAATGAGCACATCGTGTTGATTGTGACCCTAAATTCTGACTTCAATTGAAGTTATCAGTACATTAATTATAATTTCTAAAAACTTACTCAAAACTTCCTGTACTTTTTATCACAAGATTGAGATTTATTGCAGAAATTCAGGATTGATGCTGTGTTTCTTTTACTGCTCTTTACCTGCTGATTTATTAACTAGTGCTGTACATACACTATTGAAAGTAACAAAAGATTGAAAATAAGTTACAGTCATATCTCAAGATTGTTTCCTCTGCCTTGTATAAGAACAGACCAGGGTACCGCATTTGTTCAATTAAATTGATACTTGTTTCAAAATATAATCAGTATGAGTAAAATAATCCCTCCCTAGTTGATTTTGGACTTACCGGTGAATAGTTGTAAGCTTACAGCCAAATCATTGTGACAATGAAACGACCAAGAACTCAGATTTTGTCCTTAGCAGTTCCCTATTAGGTACATTTGGTAAGGCTACTGTAAAGTTTCCATTTCTTCACTTGAAAATTGAAATAAAACCAGCCATGGTGGTTTATGCCTGTCATCCAGCTACTCGAGAGGCTGATGCAGAAAAACTGCAAGTTTCAGAGCAGCCTAGGCAACTCAGCAAGATCTTGTTTCCAAGTTTTAAAAGCAAAGAAGGAAGGAAAAGGTAAATGTAGCTCAGTAGGCTATTGGTTCAATTTCCAAACTGCAAAAACAATTAGAAAATTGGAATGATGGGTATCTTTCCAAAAGAATTAAAAGAATCATATCACAGAGATATACGTGCACCTATGTTTATAGCGGCACAATTTGTAATTGCTAAAACTTGGAAACAGCCCATTTGCCCATCAGTTGGTGACTGGATAAAGAAGATGTGGTTTTTCTTTTGTTGTTGTTGCTTTGTTTTGTTTTGGCCATGTGGTGTGGGTGCCAGACACAGCTGTAGGACTTATTTGTCCTGCTAAGTTAGAGTCTTACTTTGGTCGTATTTTTGTCTATGTCTCTATTTCTCCCTTTGACGTGGGAATGTTTACCCAATGACACGGTACTTTGGGACTATGTAGCATGATTTTCATTTTACAGGGTTTCACTGCTAAGAATTTGCCTTGAGTCTCATGGGAAACTTTGGAATTAGTCTTTAAAGCAATGCTGGAACTCTTGAGACTTTAAGAGCGAGATTAATATTCATCTGGTTGGAGACAGGATAGGTACATTTTGCCAGGTGGAATTATGACTTTGCTATTCTCTGTATTTGGAGATTAAGTATAATTTATGATGTGGGATCAACCAGACAAGGGGTAGAAAGTGATAATGCATTGTAATTGTCCATTTGACTGGATTAAAGACTCTTGGAGATATGCTGTAGTCATCAGTGAATTAATTTAATTATATTCCAAGCTGAGCTGATATGTCTCTCCCTGGAGCTCTTTCTCTGTGCTCTGATTTCTAATGATCATAATATGAGCAGCTTTTCTCTATAAAATTCTTCCACTTTAAAGTTTCTGCACCAGAGCCAGCCAGTTGTGTACTGAAACCTCTGATCCCATGACCAAAATCAAACTTCTCTTCCTTTAAACTGAGGGTGTTGGGTATGCTTCACACAGTGATGGAAATAGTGATCAATGCATATGTAGTTACAAAACACTCCAGATATGTTAGATGCACTATATTAAAAATATCCCATTATCATTCAGGGATGTCACTTGATTCAAAAAATTATATTTTAAAAGCCATTTTAAGAGTTTTATTTTATTCTAATCTACTGAACACATCTCACTACAGGATTTTTGCTTATCCAATTCATAAAGAATCCCATGTGACACTATGTGAGCAAAACATTTTCTGGAAAAAGAAGATAAGAGTTCAGTAAAACTAGGTCATCTCCCATAAGAGTTTTAATTATGAGTGATACATAGTCTCTGTTACCAAGAAACTCAATTCTCAGGGGAAAAGGTGACAAAGAAACACAGAAACAATGAAAAAATGCTCACCAACCTTAAAAAAAAGGACAAAATTCAGTGTAGTTTAAAGAAAGAAAATAGACTTAAATGATAAAATTCTGAAAAAGTTCATGAAAGAGTAGAATCTTTAAAATATTTAAATTTTTAAAATTTAAAACAATTATTCTTACCAAATTCAGTATAGTTTTCCCCAAAAAACAAAATTGACTTAGCCACATCCTAAATAATCAGTTTTCATTTGACTCATACACTTAGTTCCATGTAGCTTTCTGTCTCAGCATAATAGGATCATAATCTTCACATGGGAAGACTTGACTTGGGATACAAAAGAATCACCATAAGCATAAAAATGCATTGTTGCGCCATGACTAATAAAGCCTTTTGTCATGTTTCTAGACACTAATAATATATTCCAGAAGCTGAACATTGCCCCATAACAAAGTCAGTTCCTTTTGTCTTAAAGTTTTCTATCATACACCTTCTAGCATAAATATCTGTAGTAATCAGGAGAAGCTAAATAATGGTGTAGCAGCAAAGATGCTCACAGTCTAAGTGACTCATTCCTTTTATAATGCATTCCTGTTGACACAAACTTTATTTGGTCATAGCGACTCTTCAGGAAAACTTGTCTCCTTTTAGTGACCTAGAAATCAAGACTGCTTCAGTTTTGTGGCATCTCCACCGTAACATGACATTCACCAAAATTCCAAAAAGATTGAGCTACACATGACACAGTTAAATGACATTTCTTGGCAGTGGTACACATGACCTCAGTTCCATCCAGCACAGAAAGAGACAGAAAGCTTCATCTTAGTATGCACATTACATGAGAAGAGAATTTAAAATGAGTACTGATGTCTCTGTGCTTCAGTCCTCCCTCAAATCACAGAGGGGGAGATGCATCATGGGACTGTGTGGTTATAGTTGTAAAGGTAGTAATTTTGTTGTCAGATGAAATGATTCTCCTCCCCCAGTCCTGATCAATAATTGCCAGATCCAGTGACTCTCCCAGTTGTCTTTCTTTCTTTTACTACTTCTAAAAACTGGGGTTTATTCTACTTCTGTCAGTAATTCTCACTAGATTGGTAGTTGTATGCCAGATTTTGTCTTAAGAAATATTTTTTGCTTGCTACTTTGACATTAAAATGTTGGTACATATTTTCTTTTTTTTTTCTTTTTATTGAGGTTATTGGTACAAACTAGGTAGGTATACAAATACAATTACATTCATCATTGGGATTCTGTACCTTTACATAACAGGTCTTACATTCCTCCCAGCAACTGCCACTGTTTTCATCTCCCAAAATATCTTAATCAGACTCTCTTTAATGATTGGTGCTCTTTATTGTCAGTCTCTTCCAAATACAACTCATTTACCATGACTCTGAAAGTCTGTGTCCATGTTAGCTGTGAGGAAAACTTGAGCCAAATGCAAACATCCTCTCTACACTGCCTGGTAAACCACTAACCCGAGTCATAACAAATGTAATTCCATAACTATTCATATATGCAAACTCCCCTTCTTCAGTAAATAATATTTTCATTTTCTGTTCTTAAAAATTATTGACATAGTGAGGCATAGTAGTGCCTGCCTCTAACCCCAACACTCTGGGAGGTAGAAGAATCATGTTTGTGCCCAGCCTCAGCAACCTAGTGACTTAGTGAGACAGTGTTTCAAAGGAAGGGAAGGGAAGGGAAGGGAGTCTGAGAATGTAGTTCAGTGTGAAGACCTTGGGTTCAGTGCCCAGTACAAACAACAACAAAAAAGATCATAGAGACAGTGCCTTTCACTATTAATAAAGGAAATAATCAAGGTAAAGATGTTGCTGAAATTTGCTGAACCATATTAGTTGGTAAATGCCTTACTAAAGGGATGGCTACATTATCAACCAATTAGATTCATCTACCCCTTTATACATTAGTGGTTTTTACAAGCTTTAGGTTTAAATTTTAATGTGTATTGGGCTATTTCTGCTCTATGCATCTTGCCAGTATAAGAGCAAACAGGGCATGCACCTTAACTTGTGCTTGACTAGCTGACTCTAATGTCTGAAAACTCTTCATTTGGTTTTATGTTCCTTTATCTTAAAGAAAAATAACACTTAAAACATGCTAACCTACATATTTTCCATGATTAGAGCCAAACAAGACTTTGGTTATTGGAGATCATTTAGAAGTCATCCCTTCTAGTGAAATGTCAATCCTTCAGAGAGCCTAGTGAGCCTTTCTTCTGGTCTTCATTCAAATGTTGCTTTATGACTGAGCCTTGATGATCACCCAATTTAAGATACACACTCACTTCAGTTCCTTTCTCCTTGTTCTCTTAGTTTCACTTTTCTCTGTGACTCTTACCATTACAGGACAAGAAAGTCACAATGTGAGCCATGGGCTTTGTTTTGCTCACTAATTTCCAAATGCTAGAGAGGTACTATGAGTATAAACACTCAGTTTTACTAAGTACATGAATTAGAAATTAATATATAACAACATGTTAAAGAAAAGATGATAGGACAACTACTTGGGAACTATCTACTCCATATTATGTTTTCTGGAAATTATTTCTCTCCTCCGTGTTCCACCCAACTCCTTGTACCACACATAAAGTTCCTGTGAACTATCATCAGGAACACAATGAATCTAACCCAAGCGTTAGCAGCCTAATTCTCCACAATTTCGTACCAGGACACATTCAGTCGACCAAAGGTGTATATCAGTCCTAGAATATTTGGGAACTGTACCAAATAGAAAGACTCAGGCTCTTTTGTGCTGAAAGGTTATTTAGGGCTCCAGATGTGTTGGCTGCTCCGTGTTCTGAAGAAGTCTGGTCAACTGTGAGAAAATGTAATGAAGCGAAGGACCTAGAAAATTTACAAAATGGTGCAATCTTGCATAAAACTCCAGAATCCTGATTTCCTGAGGAATAGCTCTCACAATAAAAACAGTTTTCCACAGATTCAGGAAATAAATAAATTTGTACCTAGTTCTTCAGCTGAAAAGCAACAAAATATTATTTCATTTTTCATAATGCTTCCAGAATTTATTTTATAAAGGTGAAAGCAATATATCTATTTTAACATGGGTGTGATTTTTATGCAACTTTCCCATTAGTATGCTAGTTTTGGGTCAAAGAATTAGGCCTATTCTCAAAGGGAACATCATGACCATGTATTTTATTGTTATTGAGAAAAGACTTTTGAAACAGTGTCTGATGTAACCAAATGAATGCCAAACATAGTGAGGTAGATTTTGCTTCATAATGATCTAGTTATTCATGGAATTTTGTTTAATCATTCCCTGACTTACTGGCTGGAAGAATTTGATTAAAATGATTAGTATCTTTATTTGGTAACAAGAAAATAAAGTTATAGGTAATTCTATAGCTTAATAACCACACCCCAAAGGAATGAAGCTATAAATCATTTTTAATAGAGAATTTATAAATCAAAATGGGTGAAGCATCCTTTTTAAGAGGATCATTTCAAATACTAACAAGGGAAGATGCCTTAAAACAAAAATGTTTTCTGTTTCATAACTTTGCCACACTAACTCATGTTATATTAAAGATACTGTCTGTCATGTCTTTTAGCCTCTTTTATCTGTTTTGCTTTCCTTCAGAGGTGTTATATTTACATGAATTAGTTATGTCCAACAAATATGGTCTTTTGTATATCTCAGTCTCTCTATTTCCAACTTCTCCCAACTCTGTCAACTCAAAATTCGCATATTGAAGTCCTAACACTAACTGCCTTAGAATGTGACTTCATTTTGATATAGGGACTTTACAGAATAATCAAGTTAAAATGAGGTCTATATAACTGGCATTTTAAAAGAAAAAAAAAAAAACGAACACAGATAGACACAAGTGAAAATAGTTTGAGGACACAGGGAAAAGCCAGACATCTATAAGCCAAAGAGAAAGGCATGGGGCAGATTCTTCCACACAGGCCTCAGGAGGAACCAATCTTTTGTTTTTTTAATTAAGTTTATTGGTACTTTTTAAGTATGCAGTACAGTTACATTCATCATTGGGATCTTGTACCTTTACATGACAGATCTTGGTTCTCATTTTTTCCCATTACCCTGCCCTCCCTTCACCCCCTCCACCCTCCCCTATTTACAAAAACTTTGCTTCCATTTTATCCTTTTGTCATATTTTTTCTTTTCCCTGAACCAAGGTTGATAAGTTCATTTCAAACCAGTTTGCATTACATTATAGTTAACTAGTACATTTGGTGAAAAACCAAATTTGCTTATCATTCAAGCCTCAGCTCTTTTTCATGTGCTTCATGATCACAAATCCTATAGCTACAAACCATTTAAGGGACCCCCATTGCTCTTAGGCTACAATATACACACTTCTATATTATACAGCAAGCATTCTGTGCTCTAGCCACCATCTGCTTATTCAGACTTCCCATGGGCCATACTCCATTCTTTCTGACAGCTAAATGCTACAAATATTAAGTCACTGTAATTTAATGCACAAATATTAGCTATTACTGTTTTATCAAGTTAGTGTGCATTATTATTCCTCTACTATGTGTCCTAGTTATTTTTCTCATTACTGAGACAAAATACCAGACACCCAAAGTTAGAGAATGAGAGGTTTGTTTTAGCTCACAGTTTCTAGACGTTTTAGTCCATCTTTGCCTGGCTCCAAGGTAGGGTAGCATGACAAGGGGCATGGCAAAGGAGAAACAGTCCATATCAGGGTAGGCAAGAAGCAGGAACCAGGAAGCCTGCCTACCTTCTGTCTCTTCATATTCCATCCAAGCTACAAATCCATCGGTTGGTGCCATACACACCTAGAGTGAGGCTTCTCTGTTCAGTAAATCCTTTCAGCCACATCCAGAGCTATACTAATACAATTTATTATGCCTTTAGTCCAATATCATATACCCATGATCAACCTACCTCCCAAAAGCCACAGCTATAAGAGTATGAAACTTTGGGGGACATCTAGACATAAAACATAATGCTATGAATCACTTCCACCTCTTTGCTCAATCATATTGCTCTTTGTCTGAAAAATATTTAATAATCATTTCATCTCAGTTACCATGACTTTTTCTTGGGAGATTTCTCTTATGACTTATGACTGATTACAAATTAATAATTCCCATAGTACAGAAGATTTAGCCTTTGAGTAAAATTATTTACCTGAATTCGTGCCCGAAAGAATGATACATCCCTTGTAGGGAAGGATTTTTTTTTTCTTTGTCATCGTATCTCTACAACTTAACAGAAAGCTAGGCTAGCTGCACCTGATGGATGCTCAAAACAGGTAGATATACATTTGTGGAGCCTTAGCAGACATTTTAGACCCTTATAATCTGAATTTATTATAATTTAAACATTATCCCATTTACAAATTTTGTTATCAGTCAAATCTTTGTACATAGCTCACTTTTTGTGTGCCACTATTGGTCAAATATTTTGTTTTATACCTAGCTTCACTTGGCTCCATAGTTCTATGAGAAAAGTTGTATATTTTACTTCTATTTTTATTAAAGTTTTAGTATAAGCATTCCAAATACCCATTAATAAGGGAAAACTGGTTCTTATGTAAAAGAGTTAAATTACATGTCCATAGCAAGGTTGAAATCTACCTTCAGTGAAGTCTATTTCAGACTCACACTAATAAAACCTAAAAATGCATATCCAAAGGATCAAACTAATCTATAATCTACTTACCTGCCAAATTCCCAGCCCTTATACTACTCTTTAAAGAAAAGAATCCTGACACTGCACAAGTTAGCTTCAGCACGCTTAATAGTCAATCAAAGAATACTAAACATTCCAATGAAAGGAAAGCATTATTCCTAACTAGGAGAAAGTCAGTAAATCTAAGCAAATGTATAGATCCCTGTAATAACCACATGTATCTGATACTATGAATTATTGGAGTCTTTCTGACTCTAAAGGCTTTGCTCTCTAGTATGAGGTTATTCCTAGAGATGATAAAGAACTTGCCTTCCAGCATGCCTTTCAAATGCAATTTGCAAATCACACATCTGATGTGACATTGATATTCAAAATAAATAATTCAAAAATGCAACCACCCATAAAACAAGTTATATGATTTTAAAATGCACAGAAATCTTGAAAAGGCATTTATAATACATACAAGCTATCAATGGATTTACTAAAAATGCTCTAAAAATGAAAACCTCAGTGATATAATGCTTACATATCTGTTGTCAAAGCTGTTATCAAAAAGAAAAGAGGTCCAGGGATTTAGCTCAGTGGTTCTACCGCCTGCCTTGCAAGCGCAGGGATCTGAGTTCGATCTCCAGTGCCAAAAAAAAAAAGAAAAGAGGCCCGGCTTTATCCTTTCACTCAAGACCACATTTCTTCTGCTTTAATAGGTCAAAGGCCAGGTTAGAGTCTCTGCCAAGTTGTCTGGCTTTGAATACAATTCTTTCTACTTTCTTTTTGGTCAAGTCCTCCACTATTATTGAGAAATAAAAATTGTATGCAGTATATCTTTCATATACAGTGTGATATTCTGAAATATACTTCACTGTAAAATTATTATTATAATCAAGCTAATAAACACCCACCACTTCACATAGTTAAGTTTTCTGATGACTACATTTAATATGCATTATCAGCAAAGTATAGAATATAGTGTAAGAGTTGCCATTAAGTACATTAGTTCTCCAGAATTTAATCACCCCACCTAACTGAAATTGCACACCCTGAATCAACAGTCCCCCTTATTCCATCACCAGCCAATGACAATGGCCAGTCTATTCTCTGCTCCTATGAGATCAATATTTTTAGGTTTTGCATGTGAGATCATGAAGTATTTCCACCTCTGGTGTCTTGTTCCATTTGCCATAATATCCTCCAGCTTCATTGTGTCATAAATGATAGAATTTTTCTCTTGTTTTAAGACTGACAAATATTTCATGATAGATAGGTAGATAGATGAATAGATTACAGACAATTAGATGATAGATAGATAGACAGGCAGGCAGACGGACAGAAAGACTGATAGATTCTTTATCAATTCACTCATCAGCAGATAATTAGGATCCACAAACAGCATGGTTATGATGAAATAAATATGGAAGTGTAGGCATCTCTTTAGAATATTGATTTTATTTTCTTTGGGAACATATACCCAGAGTCAACACTGCTGGATTATACAACAGTTCTATATTTAGTTTTGGGGAGATTAAAATACAGTTTAGCATAATGACTATAAATTTAAATTCCCACCAAGACTGTACCACAGTATCCTTTCCTGCACAACACAGCCACCCTTTGGTGCCTCTTTTCTTTTTGATAAGAGCTTTTCCAACAGATGTAAGGTGTCATCTCACTGAGATTTTAATTTTCACAGCATTTTTAGTAAATCCGTTGATATCTTGTATGTATTATAAATGTCTATTCAAGATTTCTGTGCATTTGAAAATCATATAACTTGTTTAATAGGTATCACACTTTTTAATTATTTACTTTGGATATTAATGTCACCTCAGATGTGTGATTTGCAAATATTTTCTCCCATGCCATATGTTGTCCCTTCTCTCCACTGTTTTCTTTACTGTGAGAAGGCTTTCTAGTTTGAGGAAATCCCATTTATTTTTTGCCTTTGTTGTCTGTGCTTTGAGAGTCATATCCAAAAATCCATTGCTTATATCCATTTCAAAAAATTTTCCTTGTTTTTTCTAGAAGTGTTAGAGTTTCTGGTCTGATTTTTAAGTCCTTGCCCCATTTTGAGTCAATTTTTGGGTGATACAAGACAGAGTTCCAATTTCATTCTTCTGCATGTAAAAATTCAATTTTAAAAAATATTGAAGAGACTGGTTGTTCCCCACTGTGCATTATTTATGTATTTGTAAAATATTGTAAACATATGGATTTACTTCAGGCTTTGTATTCTATTCCACAGGACTCCCTCATGTTCTTATTTCAGTGCTATTCTGGGAGCCCATAGGACTTCATTCTAGAAGGCCTAGTTAGAGCAATTAGGCAAGAAAAAGAAATAAAAAGATTCCAAGTTGGATAATGACCATTAAAATTATCTTTCTTGGTAGATGTCAAGATCTAAATAAACCTGAATTCAATAGAGTTATAAGATATGCATAACATAAAAATCAGCAGTACTCCACAATGGACTATTTGAAAAAAGACTTTATGAGAACAATAAAATTTATAATAATGTCAAGAAAAATAAAACAAATAATTTTCCTAAGGCAAAAATCTGTACACTGTGTATGGTGTCTTCTATGCCTAATTTGCCAAGTTTTTTCATTGAATAAAAAGTATTGTATTTTTTCAAATGATTTTTCTACATCTATTGAGATTTAATAAGATTTTTAGTCTTCATTTTTATGCAATGTAATACATTTAATGATATGTATATGCTAGGCCATTCTTGAGTCCCAGAATAAACCTGTCTTGATCATGGTGTATATAATCCTTTTAATATTATGTTAAATATCTGTTTGATAATATATTGTTGAGATTTCTTGCAACTAGGCTTGTCAGGGATATTTGCCTCTAATTTGGGGGGAGGTGTCTTACTTTTGTATCAGAGTAGTGCTGTTTATAGGATGTATTTGGAAGTGTCCTCATCTCTGTAATTTTTGTAAGAGTTTGAGAAAAGCTGTCATTAATTCTTATTGGGGTTGCCATGGTGATGAGGAAAGCCTGAAACCATCACTGGATATGTGGAGCTGAACATGGTGCTGAGGTCTTCAGCAAACTGAGGTGTTCCTTGGACTCCTTCTTCCATGTAGAGGTTACCTCTCTGTATGCTGTACTGCTGGCTTTGATGAAGAGTATTATATACAATGTGAAATAGTTCTTATCCTATTCAATGACTTTTTTAACTTCACTGCTCTATACAGGCTCTGCCATTTCTCACTTAGGTTCCTTATTTCCCGTGAAGGCAATTCCATATGTAAGTAGCTGTTCAAATTGATGTTTCTGCAAAAGGATGTGTAATAGCCCCATTGTATCATCTTCTTGATGCCAGTCGTGGAAGTCTCTCCATCCTTTAATGAACAATTTTCTCAGAATCATCATCTACCCAACTAAGGGCTCACAGCTATATAGTCCTCCAGTGCATTTATAAAGGCAGCCATAAAAATGACTCGATGCCTATAATGGAATCCTTTAATGTACCCAGTGCTCTCTGACCTGTCCCTGGAATCAAGGGCAGCCAAATACATGGGTACAGTAGACATTTCTTGGCCTGAGGAATGAGGAAGTAAATAACCACTTCAGCAAGGGATAATAGCAGCAAATATTTAAGTGCAAGAGTGAATAGAAAGGAAAATACAAATTTTGCATAGAGGGAGATACTAAAAATAATTAAGAGAATTTGTACAGATTTCCAAAATATGTGAGAAAGATCAATAAATAACAATTCAGCAGAATCCCTAAACAAGGGATGTTTGATCAAAATAGCAGAAGTGAGAAACAAAATACTTTTGAGGCTGGATTTTCTTTCCTAATTGGATTTTTTCTCATGAGAGGGCAGCTGGTGTGTAATCTAAATTCACAGTGCTGTAGAATATCCACTGTATACTACAAAAGAATAATTTGCCTTGAATTTTCTATAAAAAGCATTATATTTTGTTCTTTTTAATGTGAATTTCATTTTTTCATTTATTAATAGGTCCATTATCAGCAGAACAAATGGTTTGGGGAAGGTAAGGACAAAGAATTGAACTGACAAATATGACTTGAAAATTACATTTATCTGAAATCACTGATGTGTTTAGATCAATTTATTGTAATGCTCTCCAGACAAAGAATGGCTCTCCCAAATTTTTATTTACCGCAGTTCCAGATTGTAGTATGAAAAAGTAACAAACTTAGCAAGAAAAAGACTCCCCATTTCCTGAAGGTAGCAACTAAAAGGGTAGGGGAAAAGTAATAAGGGAAAATTTAAAAAAATAGGAGAAATGGAAAAATAGAAATAAAGTGTTTGTAAATGGAGAGGGGAGGAGAGTGTGAAGGGAGGGCAGGGACAAAGGGAAATAATGAGAACCAAGACCTGTCATATAAAGGTACAAGATCCCAATAATGAATGTAATTGTACTGCATACATAAAATGTACCAACAAACTCAATGAGGGGGAAAAAAGAAAAAAAATAAAAGGCAAATGTTTAGCAAAAGAAAGAGTGAAATCCATTGTGATTACTGAAAGTAATTAAGGTTGTGATTATTGAAAGTAATAAATAAATAATTTGCATGCAATGTTTTCTTACTGTCCATTTTTATCAGTATACATATGGGCATGTGTGTGTGTGTTTGTGCTTGTGTGTGCTATTGAAAGACATCTAAATCTAGAAAGAAATTACAGGAGGTTCTCATCCTTTTTTCATATTTTGCTCATAAGTTGACTCTCTAAACAAAGTTAAAGAGATAAGATGATGACCCTAAAAAAGCAGAAACCTCTTAAGAAAATCCAGTAGTCTTCTGCTCAAATCTCAATACTACTTGAAGTAAGCAAGAAACAAATTAAAGTTTTGAAGAATGAACTCTGAACTTCAAAGAAACAGATTTTTTTTTGAGACAGGTGGATGTTTATAATGGCTTTGTCATCCATGACAAGATACATCTCTATGAAAAGTAAATTATTCAATGGTTGCATTCATTCATGATTGCCAAATGAATCTGCATGTTGGTCATCAAATAGATACATGTAGATATGCAGCTGTTGCCAAAGTGTATTGCTAGCTATTTGGTGGATGTTAATGTGTTATTTTTGGCAAGACTTAGCTGCATCATGTTCTTTGACATTTCCATCATTTCACATTTCTTGGTCTCAACGCCTTTTTTTTCTCATTTAGTTTATTGGTACATTTTAGGTATACAGTACAGTTACATTCATCATTGGGATCTTGTACCTTTACATGACAGGTCTTGGTTCTCATTTTTTCCCTTACCCCTGCCTTACCTTCACCCTCTCCTCCCTTCCCTATTTACAAAAACTTTATTTCCATTTTCTCATATTTTTTTCTTTTCCCTTATCTCCTTCCCCCTACCCTTCCCACTTCCCCTACATCTTTAGTCCTTTTCTTCCTATTTCGCATTGTGAATTATACCATTAGGATCTTATATACAAAAAAGTAGATTTAAAAGTCTAACTTGTTTATTGATTACAAGGAAAAAGAATAGTAGAATGCTTACACTCTTGATTTCCATGAAACACACATTAATTTGCTCATAAAATACTGCACCTCTTACTCTAAAAATGTAACTTTCAAAATCACATTGAAAATAATTGAGTCTGAATACTCCTGAAAGTCATATGATGTTTGTAACCAAAAATAAGAATTATAGCTGTTTTCTAAGTATAATTATAAAATTGTGCAATCTAATCTTATGCAATTTTCCATCATCAGTTCTATCATTTCTCCAAATCCACAGGTATTGCAAGGCACTTTTTTTTTTCTTTTCTGTATTTCTGGCTTGAAATCATAGTAGGGCTTCCCAGAGGAAAACACTCTAAAACTCTAATACAGGCATTTGTCTTCTAATGTCTAACTTGACACATATTATAAAACAAAATACAAAATACTGTTGTAGATACCACTTATTCAGACTGACAGAGTTCTAGTAAACAAAATGTGGGAAAATGTCAATTTATTTCTTTAATAAATTATCCTCATTGTTATCATAATTACAATTACACTGAGGAAGAAATTCAGAAAACAGGTTTCTTCAACTTTCATTACCCATGGAAGACAGAAGAGAAAAGATGGGAATTTCAAACATTTTGTCACCATAAATGATTTCCCAGTGATCAAAACTCTTCAAATTTGTAAACTCCATTTCTAATGACTTATTACCTATTTTCAAAAATGGTCATATACTGATAGCAAATTACAAGACGGTTTTGTCTTTTTGTTTGTTTGTTTTTTGTACCGGGGATCGAACTCAGGTCCTTGTGCTTGCGAGGCAGGAGCCAGAACCACTGAGCTAAATTCCCGGCTACAAGCCATATTTTAAAAACAGATTTCTTTTTGGAAAAGTGCTGAGAAAAGCTGCATATAGTCTAGCCACTTAATGAACCCACTGGAATACTGAAACCTCATAGATAATTGTTCATGTTTCCTACTCCCTGAGGTCTGTCCTAGAGATTCTGTTTAAGTAGGTTTGGGGTGAAGTTTTCTCCAGGTCATTCTACTGAGACAGTAACACATGAAACTCTGGAATTGGAAGTTCTCAGGCACCTTGCCAGGCAGCTAAGTATCTGAAAACAAAACACACAACGCAACAAAATCTCAAGTACTGGGGTCCAGCAAATTTAGTTAAACAAGACTACCAGGTGATCCTTTCACATGCTAATGTTGAGTACTACTCCGCTACACTATTCCATACAGCTATTTAATCATGAAAAGATAAAATAAAACAGAAAAAGAAAACATCAAAATAAGCCTTTTTTTTCTCATTCTAACTTCAACTAATCCTGTTCTTAAATCCACTTATTCTACCTTGCTTATGAAAATGCTGGTATTTCAAGCAGCTTTGGAGGAATTTTGGGTGAAAAGAAAAAAAAAAACTTAGGAACTGATTCTGTTGAATAGATCCCAATGAGGATCAAATTAATAGCCATGTGTCTGTTTTCTTTCTTTCTTATGTGAGCTACTTAAAGCCCACACTTTAAAATATATGCACGGTTTCCAAGGAGCCTTACCCACTTGATAACTCATTGCGACACCTACATGTTTGCCTACTGTTAACGTTTTTTCTTCAGTGAAGATAAAATAAGCAGTTGTGACAAAGACCATATGGTCTAAGAGACAAATATATCTATTTTGCCTTTTAGAGAAAAACTTTGCTGATCCTACCAAATCCAATGTACTCAAGAAAGAAAAAAAAAAAAACTTTCCAATTACATTTTCCTATTTTTCCCCCGTAGGAGAAAAACAAAAACACACTGCGAGCCTAGAGTAAATTGGTACAAGATTTGGATTCCAGGAGAGTGAGATTATGGCCGATGTCAGATTTTAGCTATTTATAACAAACCTGAGTGGACTCTGTTGACTTCCCTCTGCTGTTTCAGTGACATGACTAATTTAGGCACTGATGCTTGGCAATCACCTGCTTGATCCTCGGAGGACTGTTGTTTTCTGTAAGGTAACTATACCACATATTCAAAACTAGGTTTCCAGAATCATCAAATTGTGTTGATCTCAGCATTAGAGAATACACTGAACTTGCAGAAAAGCATAGTAGGTTTGATAGATAACAGATTTATTTCTCCTTGGTAGAAAGAGGTTGGAAACAATATGTGCTTCGGAAAGAGTCTCTACTATTCCCCGAATTAGTTACTATACAAGCCTATGAATTAGAAAATCAAAGGAAAGTAATCTTGCTGTTCATATAATTTCGTATTTTCTGTTCAGATCATAGGGCAATATTACAAATTTCTCACTGTACGATAATAGGAATATATGTAAAAGAAGCAACTAGGAAATTTTCAGAAGTTTGCAGAGTTCATAAACTCTTCTTGTAATCAAAGCCAAGGTTTTGTATGTCATTTAAAAGTATTTTAAGATAAAATTTTATCATTTGTATGTAAATTTGAAAAACTTTTTTAATAAAGGAGTCAAAAGCCAGTTAAAATGTGATACAAATGTATTGAACTGAGAACGGAGCATATAGATATATTAGAGAGAAAAGAATGTACATTGGATCTGTTAGGATTACAGTGGGGAAACTAGAAAAACCACATCTTTATCCATTTTCCAACAAGATGTGGTTTTTCTATAAAATGGAATTCTACTCAGCCATAAAGAATGAGAAATTAGATTCATTCACAGGAAAATAGATACATATTGAGGATACACTCCTAAGTGAGATACACAAGTCACACATGTGTAAATACCGAATAGTTCCTCTGGTGTTAAAAAATATAATAGTACATAAGATCCTAATGAGATAATTGGCAATGTGAAATAGGAAGAAAAGGGCTAAACATGTAGGGAAAGTGGGAAGGGTAGGGGAAAGGTAATAAGGGAAAAGAAAAAATATGAGAAAATGAAAAAATGGAAATAAAGTGTTTGTAAATGGGGAGGGGAAGAGGGGTGAAAGGAGGGCAGGGACAAGGGGAAAAAATGAGAACCAAGACCTGTCATTTAAAGGTACAAGATCCCAATGATGAATGTAACTGTACTGTATGCCTAAAATGTACCAATAAACTCAATTTATAAAAAAAATAATTACAATGGGGAAGAGAATTTTTTAATGGGCAAGAAGTCTAGGCTTCTAGAGGGATACCTCATTGAAATACACATTCACAGTCTTGAAACATTTGTATTTAGTGAGCTGTATTTTAATTGGAAAAGTATCAGATGCAGTGATGAATAAAACACAAGATTCCATTGGCTTAATGTAATAGAAAATTATTTTTTTTTCACAAAATATAAAAATACATCTGTTTCTGGGGTTGCAGATATTGCTTTATCTTCTCATTAGGGAACCAGTCCATTTCTGTCCTCCATTGTTTTTGTTAAAATTTTTATTTAACATAACCCTACATAATAGACACTCTGCTGACAGGATTTTTTTCAATTATCCACCTGGAAAGCAAATATTAACACGAATAATATCTCCCTGTTCCCCTTCCCCTCTTAAGTTACCATATCTGTTTCTAGACCCTGCCTGATCCCTGACACTGGTTTTCCTCATCAAAGTATGACCTCCAGTATTAATCTTTCCAGTGTTAAATTTTCTATTATCTGGCTATGTAATACCATTATCAGAAAAGTCATTGAATATCTTGAGGTCTTTCTTTTTTCACTTGTGCCATTAAGGAATAGAGCTCCACAATATTCAGGGTCCCCTTTGAAACTTAGGGCAACCAGTTCAGAGCTGTGTCTCCATGAAGTAATTAGAAATAAGGAGTCTTCTGTCCTGGAATGGGAAAGAATGTTAACCACTGGAGGCCTGTGGATTATGAAAAATTGCCCCAGGATATATGGAGCTAGTCATGCTCAATGATTTTTTTTTCATTGAGTTTATTGGTACTTTTTAGGTATACAGTACAGTTACATTCATCATTGGGATCTTGTACCTTTACATGATAGGTCTTGGTTCTCACTTTTAATTGTTGGCTTTCCTGGTTGTCATAATAACAGTACAGGAAAGAAAATGTGAGACATCACACTTTCAGGTAAGTGACCCCTGCTTACACTACTTACATTCAATTGGTTAAAAATTAGTCACATGACCCCATCAAGGGAGCCTGGGAAGTAAAATTTCCTAGATCAGAAACTGCTTTCTTGCATGGATCACAAACTACAGTATTGAGTAAAATCTGGCCTGCTACCTGAATGCTAAAAATGTGTTACTTTAAATAGCTGCTACTGAAGTCCATACATATTAAAGTCACTATTTTGCCTCTTATCTTGCAACATGTTAAATATTTATTCTTTGGAACTTGACAAAATAATAGCTCTGTCTTGCTTAGAGTATAGGAAAAACTTACTTGAGAGACAGATTATTGCACTATTCAAGCTTCCAGCCTCTTGATGTCCATTTGTAAATTCCTTCACTCAAAGGGAAAACTTACACTTCTTTCTGAGGGAAGTCCTCTACCTGTCACCAAGTTATGGTGTCTAACTCAGATCTAGATCTTTTTCCCTCAATCAAGATACTCACCTTACTTACACTCCTGTTTATTCAGTCAACACAAAATGATAGATCAGAGATAATCAATCAGTATCAATGACATGAAAAATTGGAGACTCCAGAACAATATACACAGAAATCATAGAGAAGCACCAAGAGGTACAAATCACTAGTAGGTCTGTAACTGGACCCTCATTCTGCTTCTAGGAGAAATAACCTGATTCATTCTTCTTGGTAGCTCCTAGTTGAGCCCTCTGGAAAGCTTTTCCCTAAATACTCTCCACAGCCGCATGAGAAGTCGGCATTAAGAAGTAATGCCCTCCTTGTGGACTTGTCAGATTTCCAAGCTCACATCCTTCTCTTGCTATTTTAGGCTCATGGTAATATTTTGAAACACCAACACAAAAGTTATCTTTGTTTGGGCTGTTGGATTCTTCATCAGATAGTTCAACTCAAAAGATTGAAAACCTTTGACTTGGAAATACCAGAGAAAACACAGGAGACCTAGTTAAAATTGTATTTCAGTTAAGGAAAAATGTTCGATATAAGAAAATCCCAAGGGTATGTTATCATTTTGTAATGACTATAAAGAAATGAGTGAAATCAGGGTAATAACTTATGTTTTATTATGATTGAATAATTTATTTATACTAAAATATTATTTTAGTGCATATATAGCCCTTAGGACATGCTCACACTATAACATTTTTTTGTATGAAATTTAAATTTAACTGGATGTCCTGTGTGTTTATTTTCTAAATCTGGCAACCCTAACCTAAACTATTGGCATCCATGTTTCAATAATCATACTCAGTATTCTTTCTAGGCATTATTCGCAAGCCTGATTTTTTTCCTTGGTTTCTTAGTAAATTCTCCCTTAAAAGTTTGTGTGGCTATATCACTGTCATAACAACGAGATGCATACATTCAGTATGATCTCTGACACAGTGAGGAGTCTCAATAGGCCTCTGGGGACAAAAGCTCTGTAGCCCTTTCTCCCTCCAGTTTGGCAGTGGAAGTTTTTCTTACCCCAAGAGGCCCCAGATTCCAACACAGTTTTCTTCTCATCTGTGTACTCTCTCAATCACACCAATTATTGCCTGAGCTCATCTCTTTCCTTGTAATAAGTTGCTAAACTCAGCAAATGACAACCAACATAAGCTATTAACATCTGACTTTTTCCAACCTTTTCCTTTTACAGGATTAATAAACAAGTATTCCAACATGTTCTAGGCAGTTTTACCAAATGTTTTGCCACTAAAATCATGGTTCTTTCTGCAGCATAAGTTTCCTCTCTGTCTCCTGACTGCTAAGCCAGCACCATATATTTTAGGCTTTTATTTTAGGAGCACATAGTGCATGTAACAATTTCTAAACAATATAGGATAATAGTAGTTGACCTATAAATGAACTGCATGATGTCAGTGGTTTAACATGGAAGATGATTTCTGTTAAGTTGCAGTCTCATGCAGACGCCTCATCAAAAAGTGTACTTCATCTCTATTCTCTCTCCCAGGGAATCAGGCTGATAGAGACTCCATGTTCTGCAGAACAGAGCTCCCTTATTAACATCCAGGAGAAAAGGGGAAAAGACAAAGAGAAAACACATGTGATTCTTCCATCTTTGGCCAAGATGAGTTACCCATCATTCATCCCCTCTCCTAATCAGTTCTGCGTTGAAATGTCCCCCAGGATATCATGTGTGAAGAACTTAACTCCCAAACTCAAATGATAATGGTATATGTATATGGAGTTCATAGAGGTATTTAAGATTAGATGAAACCTTGGAGCTGGGCGGCCATGGTGGCAATAGTGGCTTTGTAAGAAGAGGAAGCAACCCAGGGCAACACACTGGCTTTGTCTCATGATGTGACTACCTCCTCCACGTTGTGATGCAGTAAGAAAGCTTCTCCAGAGGCCCGCAGGATGCTTGTGGACTTGCTGGCCTCCAGAATGATGAATCACATCAATTTCTCTTTTATAATTACCCATTCTCAGATATTTTATTGTAGTAACAGAAAACAAACTACAGTAAGACAATCTCTGATTAAGAGCATCGAAAGTTCCACCTAAAGAGGGTTGGATGGAACCAATAGAACCTGACCAGGAAAATATGGGAGGGGGACTTTTAATGGGTATCTTCTGGTCCTATGCTAAAAGAATATATATATTCTTGACTCAACACAATTGTCTTATATCTTTTATATGTTCTTTACCCTACTAGTTGTTTTTTAATCTGTATATATGATATACAGGTTACATTTGTATGTTATTTATATTATATAAGTATACATGTTTTACTTAT
>NW_022900936.1:15727994-15736838 GCF_012274545.1 Fukomys damarensis
TATCTTATATGAAAATCCAAAGATATAAATAATGCAAAGAGCAAAATAAGAGATAGAGAATAAGAAACAGGAGACAGATCTTTTTAAATGGTAAGAGGACCAGGGATGGAGGAGGAAGGAGAGGGGAAGGGGAAATAAAACAAATTAAGATGTGTTATGTGCATGTAGCAACTCCCCAAAAGGAATGTAATCATGAGGTATGGAAAGCATGTATTAATAAAAATAAAATAAATCAAAGAAACTAAGGCCATGGATTGTTCTGTTATAATTTAGATCTAAAATATCCCCACATGTGCTCTGAGAGGTGGAGCTTTTGGAAATTGATTTCATCATGAAGGCATTGAGTTCATCAGTGGGTTAATCCACTCATGAGTTCCTTGTGGAATGAGCTGTGAACAGGTTGGGCTTGCACTATGGACATGATCTGGAAGGGTGACTTCCTGTCTCCAGCCCCTTCCTATCTCTCTGCTTCCTGGCTACTACAGATTGAGCTGTTTTCCCTCCACTGTGGCCTTCTGCTGTGATTTTTGTGTCTTGGAGCCATCTGACTATGAACTGAAGCCTCTGAAGTCATGAGCCAAAATAAGCCTTCCTCCTTTAGCTTGGGGTTGTCAAGTATTTTACCCCAGTGACAGAAAGGTGAGTAAATAATGGCAACGTGAGTTGTGTGTTGTATCGGCTTCCTGAGGCTACCATAACAAATGCCACACACTAGGTGAATAAAGGACAGAAATATATTTTCTTACAGTTCTGGAGACTTGATCTCCAAACAAATTGTCAGCAGGGTTAATTCCTTGAGACCAGAAGGAAAGACTTTGTTGCTGGTGACTTACCTTGTCTTGCAGGCAGTCTCCTCCCCACATCTCTGCATACAATGACCCCTCTTGTGTCTGGCTGGGTCCTAAATTCCTCCTCCTATAAGTGCATCAGTCCTGTTGAGTTAAGGCCAACTCAAGTCACCACTGTACTTCTGTATCCCTTTCAAATCTCTATCTCCAAACATAGCAGGGCAAGGTTTCAATGTATAAAGTGGAAGAAGGCTGTCAGTTAACCCCTACGACATGTTTCAGAAAATATGCTTTCTTTTTAAAACTCATTTTCCTCCATGAAATGATTTACAGTAATTACCTCTCCTGTATGACATTTGAAATTACTATATTTGCTGATTTTTAAAAATCTTACTGATGAATTTTTAACATTAGTATTGTTGATAAAAATTTCTTAGTTGAAGAATAACCCTCTTGGACCAGGATGACTATGGTACAATCAACCCAGGAAAACAGAATTGAACACAACTATTTATATGCCCTTAGGAAAAATGTTATTCTCTATATACATTTAGGATTTTTAAAAAGCCACTAAATAGTATAAATATATAAAACATTCCGTAAGGAAACAAACTTCAATTTGTCCACATGGAAAAAAAAATGCAATTAAGTAATTCATTAAAATCACTTTGTTTAACAAGATTGATTCTCTTTTAATTTGTATTGTATGTAAAAAGTAAACCTTTAAAAAGTTGTCTTGAGTAGAACCTCTCTCACATTAAACAATGCAGGTATTGAAGAACCCAAATCTTCAGATTTTATAGCTTTCTCTGAGGTCTTGGGTTGCATGATATGGACAAATATAATCATTATAGTAACATAATGAAATCACATTTTAAAATTCAATGGGATTATAAAGTCTATATAACCCATATGTAAATAATTTGAAAGCAGAGAGATTAGAATTCCTTCAAAAATAACTTAATTGCAGTTAATCCTTAAATCTTTCAGGAGATGGATAAAAAGTTTACATGCCAAGTGGGAAGAAACATCTAGGGAAAATTGTCTAGTATAAAATTAAATTTTGATGCAATCTCTCCTTCCTCTCTCTCTCCTCTCTCCCTCTCTCCCTCTCCTCTCTCCCTCTCATCTGTTTTTCATAAATGGACTCTGTTCCAAAGTAGTTCAGACCTGTATTTTAAGTTATTTTATCAGTTATGTTAATGAGCCTATCCTCTTCCCATTGTCTGTTTTCTTTTATATCCTTGGTCATACTTGTCCACACTTCTGACATGACCCTTATATGTAGGTGATAGATCTGTAGCCATAAAATGGTTTTTCTGTGGCTGAAGTAATCCTACCTATGAAGGGAGGAAACCTACAGTTTTGGCCCATGTAAAATAATCTCCAATGACAAGCAAAGAGTTGAAAAGACCCTGTTTACGTAGTATAGCAATTATTGCAAAAATGTTTAAGAAAACTCTGCATCAAACAGGGCATTGTTTTAACCACTGAATGAATATAAGAGAATGAGGTGTTTTTGCTGAGCTAACAGGAAACTGACCCAGAAGTGAACTACAGGAAGAGGCATGATTTGGCACTTTGAGAAGAAGCTTTTCTGACTATTCAGCCAGAATTCAATGTTTCATTGCCAGATTTTAAAAATAAAGATCATGAGAGTTACACAGGTGCTGCTGCTGGGCTAATACAGATGCCAATCAAATGATTTTCCTTGGGTATCAAATCGGTTAAACTCTACAACACCTTGAACCTGTTATAAAAATGCATCCTTTCCTTAGCAGTGTTCAACACAATACTGCATGAAGCTTGAATCATCTGAAGTTTTTCTTTGCAACTTCTCACATTAGGTCACTAGGATTTGTCCAGCTCTCCACAGGTAAATCTTCTGTCAGTAAAACCTCTCTCAGGCTAAGTTAGAGTTTCCCAATCTCAACACAATAGATATTTCCAGCCAGGTAACTCATTGTCCTCAGAGATTTACCTGTGCACAATAGGATATTGACAGCATCCTTGGACTTTATGGAGCACATGCCAGCAACACGCTCCCAATTATGAAAATCAGAAAACAATTGTAGACATTGTGAAATGTCCTGGAGGTGGAAAAGGGATGGCCTATGCGAAGTACTGTGGTTGAGCACCACTCGTCTAGGCACGCTACAAGGGACTTCCCTACACAATGTCTGGGTCCCAGTCCAAAGAGAAATATGAGCTCTTTGTTAAACATATTAACAATTCCAAACAAACCATTAATTTTGCATGTTTCTAAGAACACGATCTTCTACAGCTAAACGGGCTGTAATTTCAGAAGTTGCTCCTGGTGCTGCAGATTATTCCATCCCATTCCTCATCACCACAAGGCTGATGCACCTTTGTACAGCTCATTACATCAAGTGGCCAGCCACCAGCTGTGTACACCCCAACATCTTCCCCCAGGTTAGGGACTAGGGGTGGCTTTTGTTACCATGTTGGGTCAAAACCATTTCTATACACTCTGTACCCTGCTTACCATCTCTTTAGATATTAACCTCTTTAGTCACACTGTCATTTCTGCACTCCTGTAGTCATTCGAACAGGACAGGACCTTCTTACTTCTTAGTTAGATATCCTTCAACCAGGACTGCCAACTGCCCTGTACTGATGGCCAAGCAGTTTCGGCTTATCTTGGGCAAATTTTACCTCAGATGTCTTTCCTTGCCATGAGAGACCTTTTCCTACTTAAGTTCTATATGTAATGACTCTGCTAAAATTGATGATTTTCCATCTTATAAGTGAATAGCATTTTAAAAGTCTCATTTTCCCTCTCCTCTTCTCTACCATCTTCCCAATAGACCTCCTGTATCTCTACATCCTATGATAGCACGGCCCTGGGAAATCATCCCGAATCCACAATTCCAATAACGTGGCTTGTTTGTTTTCACAATAAGCTTTCACTTTACTGCATGCTCTGTACTGTAGTAAACTTTAGTGTTTGAAATGAGACATCAGCATTTTACACATGAAGAAATCAAGTCTCTGAAAAGTTCAAAAGGAAAGCAAAGCTTGATCGAGATCACAGAGTAAAATTTAGAATTCAAGGCTTATCTTTTTCACTCCAAATCCCTGACCTTAAACATTATTTTACATGCTCTTAATATTTGAAGGGAATTTTATTATGATTCTTTTCTGTCACATCCATTATCTGAAAAGATAAATCTAAAAACTGGGCAAACACCATGAGAAAAATTGCTGGCATGATATTTAGCAGGTAATTATTCAACAGGGAGAAAATATTGTAGGAAAGTCTAATACTAATGTATTGACATCTTATTATTTTTCAAAATCAAAGAAAGTCAAAAAATCTCAAGACAACTTTTATCAGGATACCAGGTTTTCTTCAGCCCAAAAATGTATTTGTTTCTACTCCATGATGTAACGGCATTAATACTTGATGTCCAAGTATATGTTATAATGACCTTACCCGGGATATTACAATAATATTAATAATGAAGGATAATTAATTATTAGATTTATCATAATTTTAAAATATTATATTTTCTAAGATACTTTCCCATTTGTATGATTAAAAATTATTTTAGTTTATATCTTCTTTCTTAACTCTAGAACTTTCCTAAGAAACTTTTGCCTCAGTTGTCATGGCCAAAGCGGACCTCTCTGCATTTTAGGTTTTATGTAACAACCTTGTGGTAAAATTTATAATACCCCTTCCTATAAGGGAATGGCATTTTAATACCCAGTTCTGCTGAAATACACTTCTGGAGGCCAAGCTCCTATGCCAGTGCGTATCTGTGATATACGCTGATGTCTAAATTTAGTCATTATCAATCCATAAGAACAGAAAGAAAAATGTAGGACGATAAAATAATACACATCTTTGTGGGTTTTTTTTTTCAATCTATTGAGCCTGCCACAGTGATCTGTAGGTCACAGGCCTCCACGGGAAAAGCACTGCATGTTCCAAGAATGTGTGAGAAAGTAAAGCCATTCAGCGGCCAATGTCAGAACAGTCATTTGTTTTGTGCATGTAGCCATTCCACAGTCCTGACAGGGGGGTAAACTCTGAGAGAGGAAAAAAATTCTTTTGTCAATTGAAATAGCTGAATGAGAAAAAAATCTATATTCTTCTAGTGGAAAGATGCCTGCTCACGGATCTCTCTGATGTAATAAAAATGCACTGTTGTATGTACAGAAATTACATTTAAGAGGCAACTGACCTAGCCATAATGACATTTTGTGACAAATTATTATCAATAAATTAAATGCAGTTCCACATATTATTATTATTATTCAGAGGGTTGAGTCACAGAAAGGGGAAAAAAGCAAAATAAAGTAGCCAGGGCTATTTATCCTTTTAAATATTCAAATAGTTTAAACACAGAAGAAAAGCTTGAGAATCACTATCATGGAGGACAGGTTAGGCCATTTGCTTTTGCTCTGACTCTTATCTACTTCCATTTCCCAGAAATGAGCTTCTGTCTCTGAACCAGCTGTCTTGCCAGCCTATTAATATATCATTTGCATTAAGTTTGCCATTATAAAAGTATTTTTAAATCCCGCCTCTCCCCTTCAGTTTTGTTTGCCTATTCACCTCTTGTTTTTCCTTCCCTTGTCTTAAAATATCAGAGCTTACCAGGGCTGTCATAGGACCTCTTCTTTGACGGCCTACACTCTTCTTGGCCCTGGATTCTTCTTGAAAGCTTCCACTCCTGTTCAAGCGCCCAGGACTCCCACACTATACCCTGGCCCTAACCTTATTTTAAGGCTTGACTTTATGTATCTAAAGGACTAATGGAGTCTCTACCTCTGGCCCATGAGCTCTTTAGGCAGAGCACAGCCAGGAAAGAGCCCATTCTCCTGTCCCAGACAATTGTGAGTTCCCTCACCTGTCTCCCTGGCTCTACTTCTTTTCTAATTCTCCTTCATTGCTGCCAGAAGCATTTTTTAAAAACCCAAATTATATTGCATCATTTGCCTCATCAACAGGTTTAGATGTCTTCTTATCCCACAGTGTGGCATATCAAATAAAGCCATTTCTAGCCTGGGCTCCATTAATTGGTCTTCTCTTCGTTTCTGTCAATCTTCCAGCTCAGGGATGACCTCATCATTGGAACTGGATTCATCTTTGTAGGATTAGCAAGACTCATGTATCCCGTATCCCCCAGCTGACACTGGAAGGGCTCACAGGCTTCAGAATCTTGGCTGTGATACTAACCAGCTATTTGATCTTAAACAAGTAACTTAAACTCTCTGGGTCTTACTTTCATTTGTAAAACTGATATAATAACATCATATATCTCAAAAAGTTTTTCCTGAGGTGTAAATAATATAACTCATAGAAAAGATTAGCACAGTGGATAGCACTTAGTAAGACTTAATCAAATGTTATTTATGATGATGATTATTCTGGCTTATGTATACATTTTCTTACTGGGGAACTATTCATATAACCTCCCCACAGGATCTACCCCAACAGTGACTTAGTCAATGTTTCTGACCGCATAAATGATTGAACAACAAAAAATAAATACACAAATTTACATAATGCCTGGGCCCACAAGTATGAAATTAAATATTTGCTAGACATCTAATAAATCATTCTTGTGCTGACTCATTTGAATTCTAATGTATATAAAGTTCCTTTGCCTCTACTAAAAACTGTGGACATAGGATAAACAGTGGGAAAGCAGATACCATCATCCTTCTCCCATGCAGGAATAGGGTGAAAAATGAGGGCTTAAATAAGACCTGTGAAATGTCGGGCATCTTATTCCCCAAAGCTCTATTCATCAGCATTTCTCTGAGAAATGGATCAAGAGAATGTGCACCTACAAGAACACAGAAATTTCAAGGAATTGTCTCATGTGATTTTTTGAGGCTAAAAAGTCCAAAAGCTGTACAGCAGGACCCTAGGCTTGAACCCATGGAAGACTGGACACTGGAGTTCATGTCTAAAGGCTATTGGCAGGCCCTCAGAAGGACCTCACCAAAAAGGCATTATACCGCTATTCCTCTTTCAGATATTCCAGAAGACACTGAAATTGAAAGAAACTACAGAACCAGATAGAAGTTAAACTGATACTCGGTATGGTACTTTAGAGATTTCTAAACTTTTTGAGATCAAAACAGACAACCTTCACAAAACGTCTAAAACCTTTGTAAGAGTAAAGAAACAATATATTTTATTTATTGTATATGTTCATGGTTCCCGAAGAAAGTCTATAAAGTTCAAGCTGTTTCTAACATGTCAAGTCATTTGTGATACTTCAAACAAGAAAAAAAGAGAAAACATTCTTATCCCCAAAAGCAAAGAGAAGACACGTAAGAAATATGTCTGTGATGTTGACATATAAGATTTTTAAAAATGCCAAAGTATTCTCAGCTTTGTTAATATGTCTCTTGACTTATTTCTTAGCATGAGATCTTGAAGATTTCTTTTTTTACATTGAGTTTATTGGTACTTTTTAAACATACACTGCAGTTACATTCATCATTGGGATCTTGTACCTTTGCATGTCAGATCTTGGTTCTCATTTTTCCCCATCCCCCTGCCCTCCCTTCACCTGCTTATCCTCCCTTACTTACAAAGACTTTGTTTCTGGATCACTATCAAAATGAAGAGCCAGATGAAGGAAGTTAATTGGTTGCCTAGCATAGGATATCTGTCATAAGGAGATGAGTATACTTGACACCCTGTTCATGGAAGAATAGCAATACACTCAGTAGCCTGTTACCAAGCTGCATGACAAAAGGACAAAATAAGAACAAAAATATTTTTCAGGAAGTAATTCCAAAGTCTTGGAGGCAAATTTCTTTCTTGTTTAGTGCACAAGAAACAAAATCAAATAATGATTTCTTCAGATATTGGTGATTTTAAATTTAAGAAATTTATTCAGCTTTACTTTTTAATCATCCCATGGACCATTCTCGATATTAACAAATGTAAAACAAAAGAGATGAACCATTAGCACTACACAGGCTAGTATACTAAATCTGAAGAACAAAAAAAAACTAAGAAATTACAACACTAACATTCTACTTTAGAAGATAGCAGCATAACAGCCACTTCTCTTCAAAAAAGAACTTTGGAAACTATGAACAAGCAGGGGTCCCAGATTCTTAGAACTAGCCTCTGCCTGCAACTTCAGTCCTTTTTAGGTATGTTTACTATAGAAGGGCCTGCCATGATCTATTGCCAAATATTTGAGGATATTTTAAGTTCAAAAAGGAATATTTTGCTCTTCAGCTGCCTGCCTGCCTGAGATCACCCAGTGGGTGCGCGACCTCCCGGACTGTGCGACAACAGACCCAGCAAGGAAGGTAGCCACGTGAGCACCCTTGAAACACCCCCACGACCTCCCCCCCGTTCTCAAACCTCCTGATTGGGCCAGTCCTTAGACCAACTCTGCAGAGGCATAGGTTCTCATGAAGGGTAGTTTTCTGAGCTCCCAACTTTGAACATCTTTAAAGAAAGGGCAGGGGAAACCTGTAATAGAATTTAGTGGAGATCAACCCTGAGGGTATGGAAACTCAAGTTAGGCCTTGTGGACTGTGTTCAGTCTCAGTCGTGGGGAACTACCATTGGCTAGCTGAGACCAGGGGATTCGGTCCAGCATATAGCTGTACATGTGGTACAATATGAGAACAGAGACAGCCTGAAAGAGGCCCTTCAAATTCTTTTTTTCTCTCTCTCTCGCTTTTTACTTTTCCTCATTCCACCCTAAAATTTCTTTCTTTTTTCTGTCCTCTCTCTCCAACTCAGTCTCTTGCTCCACCATATTATCCCTCATCTCCCTTTTTACTCTGGCTCCTGCCCTAACTCAGACTTCCTCTTTTATTATTTTTTCTTTTTAGGAGGGGTTTCTCTTTATGTTCTTTTCTCCAGTCGTTTTACCTCACTCATGGCTCTGTACCTTCAAGGAAAGGCAAGAACCTGTTATTGTTAAAGGGATATATTCTTGTCCTTATTCCTGCACTCTCTCTATCCCCCCTGAACTTAATAGCTTTGTAAAGATAGTAAGGTAATTCTACAACCTCTGGATTCACTTCAAACCTGCTCTAA
>NW_022900936.1:15737078-15737541 GCF_012274545.1 Fukomys damarensis
CTCCCTTCACCTGCTTATCCTCCCTTACTTACAAAGACTTTGTTTCTGGATCACTATCAAAATGAAGAGCCAGATGAAGGAAGTTAATTGGTTGCCTAGCATAGGATATCTGTCATAAGGAGATGAGTATACTTGACACCCTGTTCATGGAAGAATAGCAATACACTCAGTAGCCTGTTACCAAGCTGCATGACAAAAGGACAAAATAAGAACAAAAATATTTTTCAGGAAGTAATTCCAAAGTCTTGGAGGCAAATTTCTTTCTTGTTTAGTGCACAAGAAACAAAATCAAATAATGATTTCTTCAGATATTGGTGATTAAAAATTTAAGAAATTTATTCAGCTTTACTTTTTAATCATCCCATGGACCATTCTCGATATTAACAAATGTAAAACAAAAGAGATGAACCATTAGCACTACACAGGCTAGTATACTAAATCTGAAGAACAAAAAAACTAAGAA
>NW_022900936.1:15737727-15778260 GCF_012274545.1 Fukomys damarensis
AAATAAAAATGAGAAAACACTTAAGCAAGACACAAAAACAGATTTCCAGTTCACCAATGGCAAATAGTAAGACAAATGAGGATGAAAATTCTGATAGTGAACCAACAGGACATGTTTTCTGAGCTCCCAACTTTGAACATCTTTAAAGAAAGGGCAGGGGAAACCTGTAATAGAATTTAGTGGAGATCAACCCTGAGGGTATGGAAACTCAAGTTAGGCCTTGTGGACTGTGTTCAGTCTCAGTCGTGGGGAACTACCATTGGCTAGCTGAGACCAGGGGATTCGGTCCAGCATATAGCTGTACATGTGGTACAATATGAGAACAGAGACAGCCTGAAAGAGGCCCTTCAAATTCTTTTTTTCTCTCTCTCTCGCTTTTTACTTTTCCTCATTCCACCCTAAAATTTCTTTCTTTTTTCTGTCCTCTCTCTCCAACTCAGTCTCTTGCTCAACCATATTATCCCTCATCTCCCTTTTTACTCTGGCTCCTGCCCTAACTCAGACTTCCTCTTTTATTATTTTTTCTTTTTAGGAGGGGTTTCTCTTTATGTTCTTTTCTCCAGTCGTTTTACCTCACTCATGGCTCTGTACCTTCAAGGAAAGGCAAGAACCTGTTATTGTTAAAGGGATATATTCTTGTCCTTATTCCTGCACTCTCTCTATCCCCCCTGAAGTTAATAGCTTTGTAAAGATAGTAAGGTAATTCTACAACCTCCGGATTCACTTCAAACCTGCTCTAATTATTTCACTTATCTAATCCTCTCGTTCTAGGTCTAACCCCCCATCCTAAATGGTAAAGATGCTATATTGAAGAGCATATTCACTGCAAACATATTATGGGCTGCTTCTTGAAATTAATTTAATTCACATGAGTTAAAGGTGATACATTAATGACTACCACAAGTGGTCAGTTTGCAAGCTGTGCCTGATCCTATTGGGCTGCTGAATGTATCAATTGGGATAAAGGGTTATGATTGATTTAAAGAGTTGTTTTCTATGATATTATGAAAATGAGGATGTCTATGAGTCATTAGAAACTCAAAAGCTAAAACGCAACTATATTAGGAAGATTTAAGTAATACCCAGAAATTAAAGGACAACCCAACAAAAAAAATAAAAATGAGAAAACACTTAAGCAAGACACAAAAACAGATTTCCAGTTCACCAATGGCAAATAGTAAGACAAATGAGGATGAAAATTCTGATAGTGAACCAACAGGACACCCTGGACCCAGAGCACAGGAGGTAACAAAATTGATCAATCAGGCTCTAGAAAAATTCAAATCAGAAATAATTTCCCAGTTAACCAGAGAGATGATGAGCAAAATGGAAGTCATGATTCAAGACTCTAGAGCAGAAACTGACAAAAAAATAGATGAGCTCAAGACCATGATAGAAGCCATGAAGACTCAGCATAAGAAAGAAATGGAAACAATGAATGCCCAACAGAGGAAAGAAATGGAATCCATAAAATAGATTCAAACAGATATCCAGGAGATTAAAAACTCTATTGAAAGTGTATGCAACAGAATAAAAGATTGCAAAGATAGAATTTCAGATATAGAAGATAGGATCGCAGTCAGTGAGCGTGAAAAAAGAGGTCTCTTAAAAACAGTAAGGGATCATGAGAAATCAATCCAACAACTCCTAGATGATACAAAGAAAAATAACATAGGACTGATAGGAATTCATGAAAAAACAGGAGAAAATGCAAATGACATAAAAAAGCTATTCACAGAATTAATGACAGAAAACTTCCCAAACAGAATGGAAGAATTAGACATGCAGATGTGAGGCATATAGAACCCCAACTAGCCATGATTAAAAAAAAATCTACACCTAGAAATATAACAATCAAGATTTCAGAAATCCAACAGAAAAACAAAATACTACAAGCAGTAAGAGAAAAGAAACAAATCACATGCAAAGGAAAGCCCATTAGAATCACAGCAGACTTTTCAACACAAACCCTTAGGTCAAGGACAGCCTGGAGTGAGGTATTCCAAGTCCTAAAAGAAAAGAATCTCCAACCTAGACTGATGTATCCTGCAAAACTCTCTTTCAAAATAGATGGGGAAATAAAATACTTCCATGACAAAGAGCACCTGAGAAATTTCATGAACACCAAACCAGCACTGCAAGGAATTCTAAACAATATCCTAGAAAAGGACAACGAAGTTCACAATAACATGAGGCCCAACAGACCAAATCAAATAGGCAAGGCAAGAAACTAAAAGGAGATGGGAGAAAAAGTAAAAAGAGTCAACAAAAGGACAATAACATGACAAGAATAAGTCAAAATATATCAGTTATAACCATCAATGTTAATGGCCTCAATTCACCAATCAAGAGAAACAGATTGGCAGAATGGATTAAGAAGCAAAATCCAACAATATGTTGTATACAAGAAACACACCTAGTGCAAAAGGAAGTCCATAGACTGAAAGTGAAAGGATGGAAAACAATTCTCCATGCGTCAGGAGTCCAGAAAAAAGCAGGGGTAGCAATCTTATTCTCAGATAAAGTAAATTTCAAACCAAAACTCATTAAGAGAGACAAAGAAGGACACTACATCCTTGTAAAGGGAACAATTCAAGAGGAAGAGCTGACAATCATAAACATATATGCACCAAATATAAATGCCCCCAACTATATAAAACAAATATTAAGTAACATGAAAAACCAAATAAGCACTAATACAATTGTAGTGGGGGATTTAAATACCCCACTATCACAAATTGACAGATCTACTAGGCAGAAAATCAACAATGAAATAATAGAACTGAACCAAGCTTTGGAACACATGGACTTAATAGATGTTTATAGAGTATTCCACCCCCAAAAACCAGAATATACATTCTTTTCGGCTGCACATGGATCATTCTCCAAAATAGACCACATACTGGCTCACAAAACAGGTCTAAATAAATGCAAAAAAATTGAAGTCATCCCCTGTTTATTATCAGATCATAGTGCAATCAAACTAGACATCAATAGCACAAGAAACTATAGAAACTTCACAAGCACATGGAAACTGAACAACACTCTCCTAAACAATCAATGGATTACAGAGGAAATTAAAGAAGAAATTAGACAGTTTTTACAAATAAATGAGAATGCCAATACAACATACAGGAATCTTTGGGACACAATGAAAGCAGTTCTACGTGGAAAATTCATAACATTGAATGCCCACACTAGGAAAACAGAGCGGGCTCAAATAAACAACTTAACGATGAAACTTAGACTCCTAGAAAAACAAGAGCAAGAAAAACCCAAAGCTCGAACAAGAGAGGAAATTATAAAGATCCGAGCAGAAATCAATGCAATTGAAATTAAGAAAACGATACAAAAAATAAATGAAACAAAGAGCTGGTTTTTTGAAAGAATAAATAAAATTGACAAACCCAGAGAATCTCTTATCAAAAAAAGGAAAGAAAAGGCTCAGATCCATGCAATTAGGAATGAAAAAGGCGAAGTCACAACAGATCCAAAAGAAATCCAGAGGATCATGAACACCTACTTTGAGAACCTGTGCTCTAATAAAGGAAAACACACAGAAGAAATGGACAGATTTCTAGATACTTATGAATTACCAAAGTTGAACGAAGAAGATAAAAACATTTTAAACACCCCAATCACAATCAGTGAAATTGAAAATGTAATTAAAAACTTACCAACAAAGAAAAGCCCAGGCCCTGATGGATTCACTGCTGAATTTTACAAGACATTTAGAGAAGAACTACTACCATTACTCTTCAAACTTTTCAATGAAATTGAAAGAGAAGCTATACTTCCAAATTCATTCCTGGAAGCAAGTATCACTCTGATTCCCAAACCAGAGAAAGATACAACCAAAAAGGAGAACTACAGACCAATCTCCTTAATGAATATAGATGCAAAAATCCTTAATAAGATACTAGCAAACAGAATACAGAGGATTATTAAGAAGATCATCCATCCTGACCAAGTCAGATTTATTCCAGAGATGCAAGGGTGGTTCAGCATACGAAAGTCAATAAATGTAATACATTACATTAACAAAGTCAAGGACAAAAACCATATGATCCTCTCAATGGATGCAGAAAAAGCATTTGGTAAAATTCAACACCCATTCATGTTAAAAACCCTGCAAAAAATTGGAATAGATGGTCAATACCTCAATTTAATAAAGGCTATCTATGAAAAACCAACAGCCAACATCATAGTGAATGGCCAAAAACTGAAATCCTTCATGTTAAAATCAGGAACAAGACAAGGATGCCCACTATCGCCACTTCTCTTCAATATAGTTCTGGAAACATTAGCCACAGCAATTAGACAAGAGAAAGAAATTAAAGCAATAAAGATAGGAAAGGAAGAAGTTAAACTATCATTATTTGCTGATGATATGATACTCTACATTGAAGATCCAAAAAACTCCACCAAAAAACTTCTAGACTTAATTGACAGATTCAGTAAAGTATCTGGATACAAGGTGAATACCCAAAAATCAATAGCCTTTCTATACACAAATAACAGACAGACAGAAAGAGAAATAAGGGAAAAAATTCCTTTTACAATAGCATCCAAAAAAATGAAGTATCTAGGAATCAATCTAACAAAAGAAACAAAAGATCTCTACACTGAAAACTACAGCACTCTGAAAAAAGAAATCGAAGAGGATATAAAAAAATGGAAAGATATCCCCTGCTCCTGGGTAGGAAGAATCAACATAGTGAAAATGGCCATACTACCGAAACTGCTATATACATTCAATGCAATGCCAATTGAAATTCCAACACTATATTTCACAGAACTAGAAAAAAGAATCCAAAAATTCATTTGGAACCACAAGAGACCTAGAATAGCAAAAGCCATTATAGGCAACAGTCACATGGCACCAGGTGTAACAATTCCCAATTTGAAACTATACTACAAAGCCACTGTGATAAAAACAGCATGGTACTGGCAAAGAAATAGGCCTGAGGATCAGTGGAACAGACTGGAAGACACAAAAACAAATGAAGATGTACTCAGCTACCTCATTTTCGACAAAGGAGCTCACCATCCTCAGTGGAGGAAAGATAGCCTCTTTAATAAATGGTGTTTGAAAAACTGGATGTCAACCAGCCACAGATTAAAATTAGACCCTTACCTTTCGCATGCACTAAATTAAAATCCAAATGAATTAATGATCTAAATATTAAAACAGAAACATTAAACTTGCTGGAAGGTAAGTTAGGCAGAACTCTGGAGGACATTGGTATAGGAAAAGACTTTATGAACAAATCCTCAGTAGCACGGGAACTAGTGGATAGAATCAACAACTGGGATCTCATCCTACTAAAAAGCTTATGTATTTCAAAAGAAACCATCAGCAGAACTAAGAGACAACATACAATGTGGGAAAAAATTTTACCAGCTGTTCCTCAGACAAAGGACTATTATCAAGGATATATAAAGAACTCAAAACAATCAGTCCTCTCAAATATAAAGACCCGATTCAAAAATGGGCATCCGAAATGAACAGACATTTCTCAGACAAAGAAGTAAAAGCAGCAAGAAAATATTTGAAAAAATGTTCCACATCACTGTTCATTCGAGAGATGCAGATGAAAACAACACTGAGATTCCACCTCACCCCACAAAGAATGGCTGCTATCAAGAAATCACACAATAACAAATGTTGGTGGGGTTGTGGGGAGAGGGCAACCCTTCTCCATTGTTGGTGGGAGTGCAGATTGGTGCAACTACTATGGAAATCAATATGGAGATACCTCAAAGAGCTTGGACTGGAGGTTGCATTTGACCCAGCCATCCCTCTGCTGGGTATCTTTCCAAGAGAACTAAAAGAATCATATCACAGAGAAGTATGTGCACCCATGTTTACAGCGGCACAGTTTGTAATAGCTAAATCTTGGAAACAGCCCATTTGCCCATCCGTTGGAAACTGGATAAAGATGAGGTTTTTCTGTAAAATGGAATATTGCTCAGCCATAAAGAACAAGAAAATAGATTCATTCATAGGAAAATGGATACATATTGAGGATATACTCCTAAGTGAAACAAATAAGTCACACATGTGTAAATACCAAATAGTTTCCTTGGTGTGAATAATCTTCAACAATGCATAAGATTCTAATAAGATTACTGACATTTAGAAATGGGAAGAAAGGAGCTAAAGTTGTAGGGAAGGTGGGATGGGTAGGGGAAGAGTAAAAAGAGAAAAGAAAAAAATGTGAGAGAATGAAAAGATGAAAATAAAGTGTTTGTAGATGGGGAGGGGAGGAGGGGGTGAAGGGAGGGCAGAGGTAAGGGGAAAAAATGAGAACCAAGACTTGTCATGTAGAGGTACAAGATTCCAACAATGAATGTAACCGTACTGTATCCATAAAATGTACCAATAAACTCAATTAAACCTGAAAACAAAAAGAATATTTTTATGCCTGGAGTCCTGGGCAGAGCGATTATGCTGTGATCAATGGCATGTTCCTATAAAAACGCTAAATGCTCACAAATACAAGGCCCAACAAGTATAACCATGTCCTACTTTCAGAGCACCAGGCAAAAAGCCTTTCTTTAACAAAAGACTTTCACACAAATGATGAAATACACACTCTTAAGCACATGCTCCTTGGAGTAAGGTTAGGAATTTTGACAAGGATGGATTGATGGATTAATGGAAGGACGGATAGTTATCATTGATAATTAGATAAGTGTCATTGAGAGATGATAGGTGAGTAGATAGAAATACGTTAAAATGCATATTGTTTTCAAACCATTGACATTAAAGTTATATGCATTTTTATAATAGCATCTACTCATCACTTTGTTTCTTGTGAACTGCTTTCTGAGAAAATTTATTAATCACAAAACATCCTTTCTATTCACAAATATAGTAGAAGATGTTTTCCAAGTTAATTATCAAATTAGTTTACCAGACTTGGCTCCAAGTATTATTTTTTCTATCTTAAAAATGGAAAATGAAAAAATCACTCATTCAGAAGAGTTTTTGTAACACAGAGATTAAAAATAGGTATAGAAATTGAGTCAAATTGATTTATGTCTTGAGCTTTCATTACTTAATCAATAAGCACAGATACACACACACACATGCACATACATCTCCCATTCTATCTTAAATGAGTATTAACGAGTACCTATGAATTGTGATGCATGGCAATGTCTCATACCTACTGTGTTAGTTTTCCATTGCTGTGTCAAAATATCTAAGAATAACAACTTCGAGGAGGAAAAGTTTATTTTGGCTCCTCTATTTCTTTAAGTCTGTGGCAAAGTAGAAGCACCATGCTGAGAGGATTTGTCAGGAGACTGTTCATGGCAGCCTGGCAGCACAGAGACCAAGGAGGTGAAAGATGAGTCTAGGAACTATATATACTCCCCAAAATCATGCCCCTGTGATCTCCTTCCTCATCCAGGCCCCACTTCTTTTTTCCATTTTTTTCCCATAATGCCATCAACTTATGATCTCTCAATGGATTATTTACAGGTGTAGCTAGAGATTTCATGAACCAATTATCTTTCAAAGCATCCACAGATACATTTAGAAGTGTGTTTTACTGCTTCCCTAAGTTTATCTCAGTCAAATCGAGTTAACATTCAAGATTAACCATCATACCTAAAAGGCATTCAATACTCTTCTGTATTATTTCATAATAAATATCCTTAATTGGATTTACTTATAAGATTATCCTGGCATTTTAGTCGTATTTCATGTAAACCACATATCAAAATTTTAAAGCTATAAACAATGTAAAAATTGCTTATAAGCTACATATAGTTACTTTTAATATATAAACTACATTTTTTAAAAATTTGTTTTGGACACTACCAGCCAAAATTTGAGTAGAATCACGGATTTCCTTAGAATTTAAAGATAGAGGTTTTTCTCACTGTGTTGGGACTATTTGATTTAGCACACATTGGCACGTTCTCTGAACTGGATTTTGTCTACAGATTTTGTCTAGATTAACTATCAGTACATAGTATCACTGTATATTTCCTGCACATGCATGTACTCACACACTGTTAACTAATCATATTTACTCATCCACATTAAATCCTTCTTTTATTTTTTTTCAGCTTTAATTGAGTTTATTGGTACATTTTAGGGATACAGTATAGTTACATTCATTGTTGGGATCTTGTACCTCTACATGACAAGTCTTGGTTCTCATTTTTTCCCCTTGTCCCTGCCCTCCCTTCACCCCCTCCTCCCCTCCCCATCTACAAACACTTTATTTTCATCTTTTCATTCTCTCACATTTTTTTCTTTTCCCTTTTTACCCTTCCCCTACACATCCCACCTTCCCTACACCTTTAGCTCCTTTCTTCCCATTTCTCAATGTCAGTAATCTTATTAAGATCTTCTGTATTATTGAAGATTATTCGCACCAGAGAGACTATTTGGTATTTACACATGTGTGCCTTATTTATTTCACTAAAAAGTATATCTTCAATATGTATCCATTTTCCTATGAATGAATCTATTTTCTCATTCTTTATGGCTGAGTAATATTCCATTTTATAGAAAAACCACATCTTCTTTATCCAGTTTCCAATGGATGGGCAGATAGGCTGTTTCCAAGTTTTAGCTATTACAAACTGTGCCACTATAAACATGGGTGCACATACTTCCCTGTAATATGATTCTTTTAGTTCTTTTGGAAAGATACCCAGCAGAAGGATGGCTGGGTCAAATGGAACGTCCAGTCCAAGCTCTTTGAGATATCTCTATATTGTAAATACTTCTTTTAAAAGCTGAAGTTTCCACAAGATGTACTGTGATAGAGAAAAGGTGTTTAATATATTTCCTGATTTTCTTCTCTGCAGAAGAATGCATATTAAGCTCCTTTAATGGATTGCTTTTGAATTAACATCTGTGATGCTCAATGATATGTGTCAACTTGATTGGAGCATGGTCATGTGATACCCAGATATTTGGTGAAACATTATTTCTGGGTGAATCTGTGATAGATTTTTTTTTAATGTGAATTAGGATAGGAAAGGGTAGCGTTAAAAAAATCATCCTCTACTATGTGAGTGATTATTATCCAGCCTACTGAGGGTTTGACTAAAACTATAAAGGTATGAGATGGGAGGGCTCACTCTGCTTCACGGAGCCGGCATTACCGTTTCCCAGGGCTTTGGACTTAGAATGCAGCCACACTTTCTTGGGTCTTGAGTCTTCATTTTGGGGATTTGGATCATGAGATTGCCTAGCCTCCATAATCACATGAACCAATTCCTTATAATAAATATCTTCACTGTCTACCTGTCTGTTTCTTCTCTTATGTCTTCTTTCTTGGTTCTGTAAATTTGCAGAGCCCTGACTAATATAACATTTAAGCCACTAACGCAGCAAGTCTCTTTTGAAACTTACTAAATGCTAGATTTTACATGCTTTTAATGGATTCCTTTCCTTTAAAAATGAAAATTAACTTCCCTCACATTCATTAACTCAATAAGCTTATCATACTGACAGTCAATCCATGTTAGTTATTTTGTATTTTTGTCTACATTGATATTCAGTTACAGACAGCAATTTGAATAATGTATAGAAAAATCATTTTCCTTTCTTGCAAAATATTTTCTTTCCTTGATCTTAATATTTGTCTTGCTTTTCTTTTACTTAATTTACTGTGCTGTCATCATTAATTTATTTCCAGATGTTATCTCAAACATATAAATCTCCTCTCCATACATTTAAACAAATTCGGTATTCTAAAAATTTAATCTTGGAAAAAATCATTATCAGATTATTCTGATGTGCTCCAATAAAAATTGGTTGATTCAGGCTTGCTGAAAAGCTGCCTTCTTGGGACCTTTCCCATCTTCTTAAGAATTTCCTTTGCCTCCTGCCTGTGCTGGATTCCATAGCATCCTGCTTCTTGGTTTTTCTCTTTAACTTTAGCATGACATGACCTCCTGAAAAGGAGCATGAGCATGAGATATTTATTTTTAGTTCTTATTGTCTTAAATTATCTTATCCATAAACTCACATTCAGTACTTGGTATAAAATGTTACAGTAGATTTTTTTTTTGGCAAAGAATTTGAAAGTATTTCTCGAATTTCTCTGGCTTTTGATGTTCCACTAAAAAATTTTGTGTTCCCTTGATATCCCATCCCTTGAAGACAACTTTCTGGAATCTTCTAGAGGTGTCTGCTTTTTCTCAAAAATCTCTAAACTTGTCTCTATTTTCACTAATTTTGTAGGACACTGGGATGATGATATTTAACTACCAAATTCATTATTCAGAAAATATATTGTTTTAATCTTTATATTTTTCCTATTGTTTCACTCTGCAACTCTTATTACTAATATGTTGAAGATCCTAAACTGGTCATATAATTTTACTCTTTTAATCCTATATCACCTTTGCTATTGTTTCTAGATTTCTTCAATCTTACCTTTCAATTCTTGTACTTGCTTATTTCTACAAATGTATTTTTTAATATCCAGTGATTCATTCATATTTTCTGAAATACTTCATAGCATATACTTTTTCATTTTTGTTTGTTAATCCTTCTTAGAATACTAATCTTGTTTTTCAGATTTTCTCTCACTTCTACACTGATAATTTATCAGTTTTCTCACTGATTTCCCTTTCTAAAATTTTATTTCTATTAACTGCTACTAACCCTCCCTGTTTGTTTTTGTGGGGCTATGGCTTTACAAAAAAAAATTTCACTTCTATTTCACATGAATTTGTAAGGGATTTCAGCCAAATTTTGCATCTACTTCTCCATGTTTAATCAATTCATGTATACTTTTCTCAAAACTCTTTGTCCTACACCTGTAATTCAAAATTAAAATTCATATTTATACCCAACACACAAAAAAATTTAAAAACAACTTATATGAACCTCTATGTACTCCTTTTTGGGCAACCCAGTTCCTAGTATGTATGTGTCTGTGTGCATGTTCTAGTTCATCTGATCTATTGACATTCAATTTGTATTTTGATCTCATTCAAATACTTAGATTTTTTTTCTATAATGTTCTTTTAAAAACACATTTTCACTTATGAATGCTTCTTGCTTGAAATGCCACTGCTAAGAAAAAATTAAAATGAGCCACATATGTAATTTAAATGTTTTAGAAGCCATACTAAAAGTGCACGTGAAGTTATTTTTAGCAATAGAATGTATTGACTATATTATACTTAAAATGTTATTTTAATGTGTAGTCAGTGTAAAATGATTATTGACGCATCTTATGTTTTTCCTTACTAAAGCTTTGAATTCTGATGTTTATTTTGCACTTTCTTTTTTTGGAGTATCCATAATTCAGTCATTTTTAAATTCATTGTTTATTGGTACATTTTAGGTACACAATATGATGACATTCATCATTGGGAATTTGTATCTTTACATGGTATATATTGGATCTTATTTTTCCCCATTTCCCCTCTGTTCAACCTCTCCACCCCTCCCTATTTACAAAAACTTTTTTTTCTTTTCTCACATTTATTCCTTTCCCTTCTTTCCTTTCCCCTCCCCCTTCCCCCCCCCCCCCTTCCTTTGGGACCTTTTCTTCCTATTGCACATTCTCAATCTGCAATAGCTACACTCCAAGCTCTTAATAGACATACGATGAGTCGCTGCCATATTGCATGCCACAGTTGTAGGCATTTGTACCGCAGAACTTAATAAGCCATGGTACATGCTCCTAAACCATGTAGAAGACATATAAGTAACACACAAGGGAAGGGTTATGTAATCATTTCAATGATAAGGCTTCGTCCGGGGAAGAAAAAACTCTACATCTAGACAAAATTGCCAGTGCAGAAAAATCATCATTGAGGAAGGGATGCGAACTGGGAGAACCCAAACCTAGTTCTTTCTATTGCTATAAAACATGCACATAGAACAGAATGCAAGCGAAGAAAACAATGACACATTTTATCAGCATTTCATGCCACCCTAGTAGTCTGAAATTTAATTTAAAGCCACAGGGAATAAAAAAGTATTTTTACACTGAGAAAGCTGTGTTATTTCGCAGTAGAAACTAGGTAGGACGAGGGTCGGATTTCAAACAAGGAAATTATAAAGAAATCTGGGGCAATCAGTTGAACAAGAGGCAGCATGAGACAAAAGAAATAGCAATTGTAGGAATGAGGAGATAAACTTCGCTGGAGAACTTTGAACAGGGTAAACTCGTTGTAGTGACCATTTAAATGGACTGGGGGAATAAAGCAGGAAAAAGTGATCAGGGACGTTCTTATGACACTTCATTTCTCATTCAGGGAAGAAGATAATGGTTCAGTCACCAAGATATGAACCACAATAGCAAGAGCTGAGGATTGGAGGTTAGCAATCACACATTACATTTTAGGTAAGATTTCCTGCTGGAAAACTGGGTATAAATGCCCATACGTAGGTTTGGTGCTTAGCAGAAGTTTAGGTAGTTCAATACGAGAAGTCAATGTACACACACAAGAATTTACTGTTATTTAAAATAAGTAGGATCTCAGATATGAGTAAGACGTATTAAAAAGTATGAAAAGTGGAATGAGATAAAAAAAACACTGTAGAAAGTCTTGTTTAATGAAAACTCTAAACATATACGTACAAGTTAGAAATGAAACACTTTACCAATGGCTTTGGCATTTATATTTTACTTGGCAAGGCATTACATTTTCCATGCTGACAATATTGTAGATAAGCTTCTTAAATAAACTCAAGAGATAGCATAAGCACTATTATTAAGCACTCTCATAAGACAATTTAAAAGTTTATTTGTACAGTTCACCAACATTCGTCCAAAGCAAGACCAAATAGGTACTCCAGGGTAAACTATGTTTACATTTGTCGCCCTGTGTTTCTTTTGTGTCCCCAGCATCAAGTTCTCTCTGGTGCATACTTCAATAATGTTTTGTTATGTCACAAAGCTCAGCATACTGTTATTCTGCCCCCAGAGAAAACAACAATAGATTTGAAAGCATTTAGAATAGTTAACAATCCCAGATTATGGGGGAAGATTCAAACACTACTTTCATTACTTTATTCATTACTTTAATTATGCGACTAAGGTAAAGTAACAGTAACAATGGAAAACATCAACAGAACACATACTATGTCCCAGGCAAGCAGTGCCCACTAAGTGCTTCTTGCGATTTTGGTTGTTTAATCCTCCTAATAAGGCAATAATATAAGGATAACATAACATCTATCTATGCTTGTGTGGCCCTTTTGTCATTTGCCCTGGGATCCCCCTGCTCTGCTCTAACTGATAAGGTGGTTCAGTTTTCCACTCCTTCCCTTCAGCTGACGTTTTGCTAGGTTCAACCAACAGGGCACAGTGGTGTAAGATTCAAAGACAGAAGGAAAATTGGAACAGGGTAAGGGAACTGGTAGAAAAAGAGGAATCAAGATATATCATATACAGGTACAAAGTCCTTTTGATGGGTGTAATCATTATGTATATTTAAATTGCACCAATAAAATCAACTTTTTTAAATGAAGAAAATTGGAACCAAGACAGTTCTACTTCTTTTAGTCTTGTGCAGCAGCAATCACCCTTTAAACTCTAGCTTTTTATTCTATACTCAAGAAAAAGGGCAATGATATCTAGAGTATTCAAAAGTCTTAAACTAATTAAGCTTCCCCTCTGGCAGAAAGTAATTGAATCTGCCTTTGATTTCAAATAAACAAGTTCAGGATTTTACACTCTTAGTAGTATCAAACTGAGCATTCCAAAATATATTAAAGTAAGCTCTATAATATAATAGAACAAACTATACTAAAACTGTAAAGTGATAATCATACTAACATTTGTGGTCACTTCCTATGTATCTCACATTATTACAAGTTCTTTGTGTGTATAAACTCACTTAATCCTGGTGATACTTTTTTTACAGTAAAATTGGGTGTCATATTTTACTTGTTCTTTCAAGTTCAAAGCCATACTTTTACCACATGGTCTCTCTCTTGTTTTGACTGGTTTTATCTTTGCATTGAGCCCAAATCCTATGGTGCTCTATTAGTTTTCCATTTTTGCTATAGCAAATTACCACATATTTTGTGACTTGAAAGTGGGGTGGGAAGGGTAGGGGAAAGGTGATAAGGGAAAAAATATGAGAAAATGAAAAAATGGAAATAAAGTGTTTGTAAATGGGGAGGGGAGGAGGGGGTGCAGGGAGGGCAGGGACAAAGGGAAAAAATGAGAACCAAGACCTGTCATGTAAAGGTACAAGATTCCAATAATGAATGTAACTGTACTGTATACCTAAAATGTACCAATAAGCTCAATGAGGAAAAAAGAAGAGTCACTAAATTTGCTGGAAGATAAGTTAGGCAGAACTCTTGAAGACATTGGCATAGGTAAAGACTTTATGAACAAATCCTCAGTAACACGGGAACTAGCAGAAGGAATCAACAACTGGGATCTCATCTTATTGAAAAGCTTTTACACTGCAAAAGAAACCATCAACAAAACTGAAAGACAACCTACAATGTGGGAAAAAATTTTACCATCTGCTCCTCAGACAAAGGATTATTATCTAGAATATATAAAGAACTCAAAGCAACCAGCCCCCCAAATAAAATGACCCGATTCAAAAACGGGCATCTGAAATGAACAGGCACTTCTCAGAGGAAGTAAAAGCAGCAAGTAACTATATTAAAAAATGTTCCACATCACTGGTCATTCGAGAGATGCGGATGAAAACAACATTGAGATTCCACCTCAGGCATTTCTCATTAGACTTTTTAATGCATGAGGTCACGTATTCGTTCTTCCCAATCCTCAGTCCCAATGAGAAAACACTCTACTTGGACATTAGAGAGCAACCTGGCTTTGTGCTTCCTAATAAATTCCAGTTTTTTCATTTAATGCTTTTGGGAAAGAGTTCATTTGGGACATGATGGAGTAAGTATGTGTTTGAGGAATCTATATTCACATATCTTTTCTGCACAATTTAATGTACACAGTAGGCCTGTCCCAATGAACAAGGGTAGGAATAAGTCATAACAGAATAGGGATATCTCGAGACGTAAGAAAAAGGAAATAAGGGAAAGAGGCAGAACACGCTGAATTTTAAACAAACAAACTCAACTGGAAAGCCAAAGATGTGCTGCACAAAAAGAACTTTAAAGAAAAATTAGAAGCTGTAAATTGGCTGAGATGCAGCAATATGTAAAAGAAGAGGGAAAGAGCAGTTTAACAGCAGCTATCTCCTCTGATCCCCCAGCTATGACTTATACTGGGCCGAAGAGAAGAGTCTGTGCTTCCATGTTTGTGGGTGGAATGTGAGCCAACAGAAGCCAGAACGTGCCTGTTATTTTCTGTTTTCTGCTGTTAAAACGTTAAGACTCTAGAGTCATCATTTCCAATGCCATTACATTACACCTGAGGAAGTCAAAAAAGCTATGCTTTTGCCTGAATTTACATAGTCAGGTCGTGACAAAAGCAGGAATTAGACTCCATGGTTCTTAATCTCCTCGGTGTTCCTTTGACTACTCGCTATCCTGAAGCCCTAAGTTTCTTACTGGGGAAGTTATTGATCTGGTTTTGTTTTATGGGTTCATCTATCCTCTTCTAGTTCCAAAATTAAAGGAAGAAAAGCCATTATTTTTATTTGATTTTAAACAGGAAGCAAAAAGGGCAAATTATTCCTTACAAAATCAAAGATAGTCCTTTTGCTTCATTTTAAAATACATTATGTAACGTTCACCACCACGTCTCTGGCACTTTATTCTGTTCTAGTTGCCCTCAACCTTGATAGCTCCTAAGCTGCCCTAAGAATGGAATTTCCTTCATTTCAATCCAACTGTACTTGGCTCCTTGTCCTGGCATTTATTCCTGGAACACAGTGAAATTGGACCCTCTTCAAGACACCTGATGTGGAGAACAGAACTTGACACATTCGGGTTAGCATTCATCCAAGCTCTGGGACCCCCAAGAGGGTAAAGACCATCTCCTTCCTGGACCTGACAACTGGTCACTGGTACAACAATATGGAGGTGAAGGGAGTTTCTGTTTCCCACATACACGTTGCACCCAATCATTTATGTCGTTGGGTTTTGGTTGGTCTGGAATAACAAATACATCCTCCAAAATGTTACAGCGTTTGTCTGTTAAAAGTGAAAATTCCAAACATACATTTACAATGTTTACTTCTGGAAGACATATCAGTCAACTTACTCTAAGTTATTTAATTGATGAGACCTACACAAATAATAGTAATAGTACCCATCCAATAGAAAGTAAGCCTCCTGAGGATGATGAAACAGAATGCGATATGGTGCTGTGCTCCTGGATATTAGGGTTGAAGTTCAAAAACAGTATCAGGCCCTTCCACTTCTGGGTTTAATAGGCAAATAATAGTTGTTCTTTTGTTTTAATTCCCTGACATTATTATTTGGCTTCGTTTGCAGTTGAAATATCCTTATTTTGACACAGGATTATGAAATACATTGTTTTTCAATTTTATAATTACAGAGTTACTTTCAATGTAAAATTGAAGAGTATAACTCCCTTTTTATGTCAATAATTACCATGATAGTAAGAATTTATCTTTCCCATTTTCAAAAGCTAATTTGTTCTATTGCTGAAAATAATATTTATATCATGATATAAACATTAGAAGTAGAATATTTTGATAAAAAGGTGTTAATAAGCTGGAGTCATAATTTTCACAGCAAGCTAGAAAATGCAAGGTCTGCTGACTACTTTCCTTCTTCTTTATGGTCCTTCCTAACTGTCAGTCTGATTTCTTCTTCATCTAAGCTCACAGAAATTTCTGATTTCACATATAGGATTTTCAAAGCTCTGTTTCTACTTTACATATGAGAAAAAGAAAAAAATGGAAACAAAGTCTTTGTAGATGGGGGAGTGGAGGGGTTGAAGGGAGGCCAGAGGAATGGGGAAAAATGTTAACTAAGATGAACTGTGTAAAGGTGCACATTTCCAGTGATAAATGTCATCACATTGTATACCTTAAATGTACCCATAAAATTAATAATAAAAATTTCAAAATAAAAAGAAAATGAGAGAACAAAGAAATAAATGATAATTTCTCAAAGTATCTAACAACTAATGTATACATACTGTACAATGGAAACTCGTTGAATATATTCAAAATGCTATTTTTTCATTGTCCTTTGTAAAAATTGTGGGATTCTTGTCATAATGTTTTGTTTTTGCAAATAAGTAAAACCCCACAATGCACTGAATACTCTTAAATCCACAAAGTCATAAGTTCTCTCTAAATCACTTAGTCCTAAAGTATAATCTTAAGCTAGACATTAGAATGTGCACTGTATTAATGCACTTTGTGTTGCTATAGTGGAGTACTAAGAATAGGCAATTTAATTATCAATTATAAAATTTGAACCGTATTTAAAATTTTAGTTAATTGATAATGTGACATAGGAAGAAAGGGGCTAAAGGAGTAGGGGAAGTGGGAAGGGTAGGGGAAAAGAAAGAAGGGAAAAGAAAAATATGAGAAAAGAAAGAAATGGAAACAAAGTCTTTGTATATAGGGGAGGGTGGAGGGGGTCAAGGGAGGGCAGGGGTAAAGGGAAGAAATAAGAGCCAAGACTTATCATGTAAAGGTACAATATCCCAAGGATGAATGTAACCATACTGTATACCTAAAAAGTACCAATAAACTCAATGAAGAAGAAAGAAGAACAGACATTTTGAAATGATGAGATATTATTTCTTAAGTATATTTCTGGAAGCTAAAAAGTCTAAGGTCGAGGGGCTCATATCTGGCAATGGCTCCACATTATTCCTATGGTAGAAGGCAGAAGGCAAGAGAGCACGTGCGGAAGAGGGAGTGCAGGGGAATGTGAAACACATCTGCTCATCAGGAGCACATTCCTGAGTTAACTAACCTGCTCCAAGGGTAGAATGAATCCACCCATGAGAACAGAGAATTCCGGACCTAAGCACCTCGCAAGGATCTCACTTCTGCACTGTTGCATTGGGTTTCATTTCCCAACGTGTGAAGTTTAGAGAACACACTGAAAGCACAGTACTCATAGTGCCACTAAGCACCAATTTACTATTGTTTTCAAGATTAGACTTCCTTTGTGATAATGCTACCCAATATTTGGAACTGTTGTTTTTTGTTGTGATACCGGGGATAGAACTTGGGTCCTTGCACTTGTGAGGCAGGCTGCAGAACCACTAAGCTAAATCCCCGGCCCTTTGGAACTATTGTTAAATGTGAACTTGGGTCTAGAAATGTGGGCAAGTGAGATTCTCTTCTTTCTCATTCATGTCTTTCTCTATTCCCTACCTCTTGCTGAAACCTCAGTGGCTGAAATACCAGAAAGTCTAAGGAGGATCAGAACATTCTTCTTTGATCGGTCTGACTGTAAGTTATTTTCATGCTCTCTATTCTAGGTAGATATTTAAAGCATACTCCTTATTTTATGTAGATTTTTGTGAATCCTTGGTGGCTCCATTCCTGGGCCTACTCTGCTTACTTGAAATAAGTAGAGCTCATGATACCTTAGCTCTAATTCTTCAGGAGTCTACACAGAATTCTTCATTCTTTGGTAAGAGCAATGGTAGTTTTGTGGTGCCTTACTTTCCTACTTGAGCTGCATTCGCCCACTCCTCCCTATCCTTGCTCCCAGAAAAGTGTAAGATCCTCCCAGTTGACTGCAAGATTTTTAACTTTCTACAGAAACATCAGGTGTCAGTTCTCCAGAATTTACCTACCAGGACATCTGAGCAATAATTTCGAAGCTCTTCTCACTGCACACAACTTGGGCGATTGATAGAGGCTCAGATTTTAATTGCCAATCAGGTGATGCTTACCTTGCTCTAAAAATTATTGATCAATTTCAAAAATCTGGTACTTTTTAATTTTTTAAATCATGAAAGTAATACTTTTTTGTGCTACTGGAGATTGAACCTTGGGTACCCTACCACTGAGGTATGACCGAATATTTTAAAATTGATTTATTTATCCATTTTTTTAAAAATTTGAGACAGGATCTTACTAGGCCAGGCTCACACTTTCTTTCCTTCCAACCTGATCTCCAAAGAGGCTGGAATTATAGGTAATTAATTATATGCAACACCGGGAGGCTGATCGCTTTTGCTTTTTGGATTGTAAATGGTAAAACCTTGAAAATATGCAATAAAAATTTGTATAATTGAAGAGGGTGTGATGAAGAAGACACATAGCATAAAGAATAGAGAAAGTTCTAGGGCAAAGAAGGAAAATTGAGGTAATATCTGTCTTAATGGAATGAAAGTATAGCTCCAAGATCTGTTGCTAGAATGACTCTGATCGACTCATTAGAGACTAAGTTTTTGAATGCATCTAATTATGCTTTCTGGGGGAAATTTCTTTTGTTTCTCTGCTTCTTGCTCTTCAAACATTGTACCCTGACTCACTTTTTAATGAACTGCTTTTAAGGTAGAGCAGATGGAAAGATGTTTGTGAGCACATGGTGGAGATATACACATTAGATAAAGCTGTGTGTCTTATGTTGAATATAGAAAAAAATTTGCGCATGGCATCAATCTCCCAAGATGGCTACAATAACCATGAGGCCACTACCCTCTCTGCAAGAAGTGGGATGGTAAAACCATCAACTCTCTCCACATAGTTCAATGCCTAGCATGCAGCAATACTTTCTCTTTTCTGCAAAGTGAAACAAAAGTAGGATCCATAAGTCAGTGATAAGTTTCCTATCAGTCTCTATACTCATAGTCAGCATGGCTGATGTTCTCACTAAAGCAAGAAAACCTGTTTTCCACAAAATACTGGAAATATAAAACAAGGATGGCAGATGTAACTACTCACTGGATCCTAAGAGTTAAGTAGTCCTGTTAGCAAGAACAGAAATAAAGAATGGTCTGCAAGGTCTCTGGACCACTCAGGGGTAGGGTAGATTAAGTAGTGAATCAAAAGCAACTGAAGCCCACCTAACTAGCTCCTTGTGACATCAAAGGTAACTACCAAAGTTTAAGCCTGGAATGAAAGGAAAAGAAATAGAGGAAAGAAAGGGGGGAGGGACAGGGAGAGAGAAAGAAGGAAAGGAGGAAAAGGAGAAGAAGGATGAAGGGAGAAGGAAAAGAAAAGTTTGAAGTAGTATAGGAATTTAATGTAAACACCCAGTGATGAGACTGTGTAACTATCTGGATTTATAGCTTTGTCATGGACCAATGACTATCCTCTGGGTTATGTCCAATTCAATGTATTAAGACACACATGTTCTTTCCATATATCAAAAGGCACTTTGCTAAAACTTCTCTCTACCATGGGGCAGATGTAAGAGTTCGAGTGTTGGTTCCACACAGTAGCTGAAGGACTAATTATGACATGATTTCACCTGAAAGGCAGCCTTAAGACATGAACTCCCAAGGCAAAATAAGAGAAACACTCCAGTGTTGTAGTTTTTCTTCTATTTCATCGTAAATCGATAGTGACTGAGAATTGCATTACAATTTCCCCCAAACCAGATTTATCTTGGAATGGAAACAAAACAGGAACAACTTACAACTGAAGGACATTTCCCATTATTTCAAGCATGTGTATACAAAAAATGAGCCTGAAAACCTATATACCCATTTACCCACTCTCAGGTAGCTGCCTCATTGACGCTGTTTGCAACTACATGGAAAATGGATTAGCTGCATGGAACAAAAGAATCACCATTATACACTCAAGTCACAAGCAGCAGTGTCCCATAGGGAGCAAGTCTTTAAAGGGAACTTTTCAAAATCCCTTTGTTACAGGTTTATTAACTTGGGGAGTGTAATTTCTTGAAAATTTAGAAAGGAAGAAAATTGTGGCACACACTCTAAGCTCTGATCTCTTAATCCTTCTAAATTTCTCTGTCTTGTTTAGAAGGATCTGCTTACCACCCTCACAGCGGGAGTGTAAACACAAGGGCTCTCAGATCAGTCTCTGTACTTCGGATCTGCCAGACATCATTCAGGTCTCGTTTTACAGGCAAACCCTTCAGCACCACCACAGTTATTTTTTTAAACCAAACCACAATGCAAGGCACATGTACAAATCTTTGCATGTCTGGGTTTCCCTATAAGGGCATTGGGTTCTCTTCCCATCGCAGTTCTTGTTTATAAGTTATTGGATTTATAGCCACCCTCTTAAACGACTGCAGTCATCATTTTTTCTCTCTTTTCTAAAGAATAACACAGCTCTCTATGTGAATATATGGACATAAAGCAGGTATTTTCTTCCATTAACTTACAAGGAGATGTTTATTTCTGTATTTGTACTATTAAAAATAACATATATAAGGCTATGTTTCTCTCAACAAGATTAGGACAAAGAACTTTGAAACTAAAATATCAATATTTCTAGAAAGTTCTTTTACTTGCAAGTCAGAAAAGAAAGTCTCTAAGCTCACTTTTTAATAATTTTCTATTAACTGATAGGCTATTGCTCCACTTTCTTTGTGATTCATAAAAATACACAATTTTAAAGCAACGAGAAACCCAAGGGTCTCATCCAATACAAGTCTTATTCGAGACAGAGGGTCCCCATATCTTAAACCACTAATTTAGTCTTTTTCTGGAGAAGAGCTGGAACTTCTCCACTGATTTTCTAACTTCACAGTGTACTTACTGGTCTCTCCACTGTGCTATGATCCATTTTCCTCAGCCAATTTCTAATGACAGGATTCCTATCACAAGCACATTCCAAGGATGACACAAAACATTTGACCTAGACATACAAACACAAAAAATAGTAAATGCAGGCTAAATGTAAACTGTTTTCCATCTTAAACTTAATAATAGCTGTGAAGTTTGATGTTGAATGCTTTCCTTACAATTATGTTTTTTACTTTTATATCTCATCATCAATAAAAAGTGATAGATAAAGACTACATAACCTTAAAACACAGTTCCTACCTTTTTTTCTTTATTATGACATTAACATTGTAAACTACTTTCTATGGAAAGAATTGCATTCTCCAAAAATTCTTTAAGCCTTAACTTCCTGTGTAACTGTATTTGGAGTAGGTCCTTGAGAAGATAACTAATTATGGTTAAATAACATGATAAGGTTGGGGCCCATTAGGACTGGCGGCCTCATAATAAGAGGAAGACAGAGATTTCTTTCCCTTTCTACAGGCACCCAAAGAGGTTGCGTCAGTATAAAGCAAGTTGGCCACCATGTGCAGGCTGGGAAGAAAATCCTCATGAGAAACTTACTTGGTTGAGCCTTGATGTCAGACTTCCATGTCCACTACTGTGAAAAGCTAAAATTCCCTTTTTATACCAACCCAGTCTATGGTATTTTGTTACAGTATCCCATGCAAACTAATACACCACTTCAGAGTAAACTACAGGAAGCTCCAGTTTAAGAAGCATCACATAGGAAAGTATGAACTTTGTGCTGATAACCATCAGGAAATATTTTTCAAGACAGATGTGCATGTTTGTTTTGAATAGCTACTTTCCACATGACATGTCTCCCTGACATGTCTGACTTTTAAAATTTGCCAGTGTGACACTCAATGACAATAGCAAGAACGACAACAGCCTGGTCAGATTGCTTCCAACAACAACAACAAAAAAAATGTGGCAACCTCTATTCCAGAGCCTTAAGAAAATGTTGTGATGTTGTTCTTATTTCTAAAAATATAACAGTCAGAAAAAATAAATAATGCATTCATTCATCAATAAAAATCAAAAATATCTCTAAAGAGAAAAATCTTTTGAGGCCGGCTTCCTCTGTCGTTGAACGTTGGACAGGTCCCTGCTTGGGGCTGGCGACATATACCATAGTGCTAAGTTCTTTCACCCAGTACCAAGCATTTAAACAGCTAAAACTGCCTGTGCCATAATTTTTTTCAAGGCATCCTTTTCCTCTTCCTCTCCAGCTTTTAGTTTCAAGTATTATTTTTTTTCAAATGCTACTTTTTCTCTTTTTTGTTGCCAGAAAAATCCTGGCTCTTTTTCAAAGATTAGATTACCAGCCAGCGACTTTCCTTTGTTGAAAGGAGAACCTTTCTAACAAAGGAGATGCCTTTCAGGGTAAAATAAGAGGCATTGAAAAAAAAGGGGCACAAGGCTTAGATATTTCTAATCTTCATAAAACTAAGAAATCTTATGAGTTGTTTATATTTCAGTACTACAATTTTTTTCGAAAGACAAATGAAAACAGAACAAAAAAACCCTCTTATTCTTCAAAAATGATATCACTAACAACATTCTTTGTTTAAAATTCAAAAGATCACCATATCATGTGGTTTCTTGGAAAATCTGAATGTAGGTCTATTGTATGTTCAATAAACTGAATAATCTTCATGCTCATATTTCATTTATTGAACTTGATTATTTTCATCCATCTGCGTTAAGAAGTAATATCTAAAACAAAAGTGGAAAACTGAAAAATTTAGAATCTCCTTACTGTTTTTTTCCATTTATTCCTTGAAACCACAAAAATGTTAAAATGTGCTTTCCTCAGCATCAAGGAGTACACAATGTTAAGTTAAAACACCCCAAAGGCCCTCTCTGAGACACTGATGTGATGATAACAGTATCAAACTTGGAGTCATGGGACACTGTCCCATATGGGTGTTTGGACTTATTTGCTGTTTTGAGCTTAAGACATGTTTATCTTTCCTGAGTGGATCACATTTTCTTTTTTTTTTTCTTTTTTTTTTCAGCTTTAATTGAGTTTATTGGTACATTTTAGGGATACAGTACAGTTACATTCATTGCTGGGAATTTGTACCTCTACATGACAAGTCTTGGTTCTCATTTTTTCCCCTTGTCCCTGCCCTCCCTTCACCCCCTCCTCCCCTCCCCATCAGATCATATTTTCTATAGACAAGTTGTCATCATCCCTATCAGCTTCTGCATCTCCTGTGCCTCCCTTAGAGATGATCAGGAACTCCAATTCCCAGTTTCTCCTCCTCAGCATGTTTCTTGTTTCTGTCTGCTAGTGACAGGCTCTTACGATACCTTCCCTGGTGACACGGTTTGGGAAGTATTTTGTTGGCACGTAAGACCAGCCTCTAAAGGAGGTTACTGCCTCATGTGTGACAGACCTTCTCAATTCTGGTTGGGAAGCACTCACCAGTCTAAGTAGGACAACTGTTTGTTAATATCAAGTTAATACACTATAGTGCTAAGCTAACAGAAGGGGATTGGCTTGGCCCTTGTGGGTTACAGGCAGAATTCATAGGTGAAGATTCAGCAAGCTTTTGCTTCTTTTCTTCTTTCACAATCAATAATATTACCAATAGTCAGCACAAGTGAGAATGATAAATTCATCAGTCATTCAATGTACAAGTGAACAATAAACCTTTCTTTCATTTTATGCAACTGAAAGCTGTTAGATTTTCTACAGTTTAATCTTTGTTACCACAAAGTAATTTAGCTGTCCTTATTATTAATCCATAATTCTATTCTGTCTTATCTATGTGAAAACCAATTTTATCTCCCTTACTTGATTGTTTAATCAAACAAAGAATGTAGGAAAAAGTACTTAGGTCAATGTATAATATATAGTGGATTTTGAGTTCATGTGACTTTTCGCCTGAATAACAGTTTGGTACAAGATGTATCTACAATTAGAATAATTTTTGTTGTTTAATCATCAGAAACACATTCTTTGCAGTGTCAGTTAGATAAATGGTTTTGTGTTTTCCAAATATTTTCCAAGGTTAATAAATCATATTGCACCACAGAAAACATGAGCTATTCCTTGAGGTCAGGGACCATGTTTAATTCAGCAATTAGCCTAGTGTATGGCATGTAACAGTAAATATTTATTTCATGAATCATGACCATCCATAGCTAATTGAACTACAAAAATATATTTACTTATTTGCAGCATTATCCTCTTGATTGTAACATGTGTGCAAATCTATATTACTTGATGAGCACCAGAGTAAGAAATAGAGAAAATTATTTTTCTTTAAAGTATGATATTTAGGCAACTTCTAATTCTTTTATGGTTAGTAAGTATCTTATATACTTATGCTAGTTATTTATCTGACTTTATTATATGACATTCACTCATTTTAAGTTTATCATTATAGTGTTTGCTAAGGTTCTAGTAAAGAAGCTTGCATATTACTTTAAAATGATAACTGGAAGCCGGGCGTGGTGGTGCATGCCTGTAATCCCAGCACTGGGAAGGCTGAGGCAGGAGGATTACTGTGAGTTTGAGACCAGCCTAGGCTACATAGTGAGTTCCAGGTCAGTCTCAACTACATAGTGAGACCCATCTCAAAAAACAAAAAAAAATTAAAAATAAAAAAATAAAATGATAACTGGAAGAGTGGTACTTAATATGTATCTAGAAATCTGTCCATTTCTTCTGTGTTTTCCATCTTCTTGGTATAGTTTCTAAGAGCAGGTATTGATGATCCTCTGGATTTCTTCTGGGTCTGTAATTTCACCCTGTTCATTCCTAATTGTATGGATTTGGGCCTTTTCTTTCCTTTTTTTTTCTATAAGTTTGGCTAAGTGTTCACCAATTTTGTTTATTCTTTTGAAGAACCCTTTGCTTCATTAGTGGATTGAAAATTCATTTGGTTTTATTTCTTTCAGAAATTTCACTTACATAGCAGTGCAAAAATTTAAATGATGAACTTTAAAGAAAGGGCAAAAAGGAGGAAGAGAACTATACTGTTTTTGAATCTGGGAAGCTGGTGGGTGAATGATCCTTGATTAACCAACAAGAAGTGATGGGAAACTAAAGCCTATCAGGAAGTAACTTTAAAGCATGATCATTTGTGCTAGAGAAGCAATGAGATTCTTGAAATTTTGAGGCATGAATATCTTTTAATGTGGGGTTACTTATTGATTTAAAAACATAAAATTTGGTTGCTAGTCTATAAGAAGCAGGTTGGCGGAACAACTGAGCTAAATCCCAGGCCCAGTTGCTAGATTATTAGGTACAGTTTAGTTCCTAAATTCTTTCTCTAACTGAGTTATTAATAGAGTGCCTCATCCAAACAGTAGCAAACAATGGCAATTAGATTAAATTAGATGAGGTGAGATGATAGAAAGCAAAAAATAGTGAACTCACTGACACATGTCACATCTGAAAGTAAAGTATCATTTTGGGAAATTCTAGATATTCTAAGAATCTGTACTTTGAAATGTAAAACTTTATTAGATCTCTTGCCATAAACATCTTCCCAAACCAGAAAGCTGGCTTATAACTTAGAGAAAATAAAGGAGAAAAATTATTTCTGGAGAAATCATCTACCTAGCTTGAGAATCTCCTTCAGATCACAGCCAATCCAAACCACCCTCTAGAAAACTCCACTGGTGAACAGACTAACCAGTCATTTTGTGGCACTGTCACCTGTAATGTGAAATCGTTTTAAATTAAAGAAAAAAAAAACAATGTATGCAACAGAGAACATGTCTGAAAAATGTAGTTGAGTTCCACAGTAAGATTCTTAGAGTAAGAACAAGAGACTAAAAATAGTGGAAACATGTTAAGAACAACAAAAAGAACTTCTGGAAATGAAATAAATCTGCTCATTCTTTCTAATCTAGAATTAAGTACTGAGAGAAACTATCAAGAGTTAAGGCACAAACAAGATGATATTGCAAAAAAAAAATCAAGATCTCAAAAAACTGTTCAGGAATTCAATAGTACACAGTCCACCAAAGAAACTCAGTAAAAGAAATACACAAAATATAGGAAATAAAGGATGAAAATAAAGGGTCTCTGATGAAGTTTAGTCTATGGTGCCAAAGGCTCAAGAAGTGATAGTGCAGACAACCAAGAGGCAAGAAGACAGCAGACTCTAGAGCCCAGTATTGAAGGAAAAAGAATTTTTTAAAAAATCTCCACTACATTTGAATGCATTATTTGGTGATTTATACCTCTTGTAAAACATTTTTGGAATAAACCATAATAGCCATATGCAAATCTAGACAAAATAATTTTTAAAAGCCAATAAAGAAAATGAAACAGAATTCATTTCAAAATAACGTGTGTATAAATACATGATGATACAATGTTTAGCTTTGGATTTTTCAGATTGTGCATAATTGTATAGGATAAATATTAGGGATAGGCGATGTGTCTGTGGATAAAAAACAGTGTATTTTTGAGAACTATCTTTCAAATTGGAAAATCAATCATCTTACTTAGGATGAAAACTCAAAGAATATAAGCACGTTTTATGAAATTATGGAAAATGGTATTAAAGAAGAAACATCTAGAAGATGTGAAAGTCGTTACCTCTGGAAAATGGGAATCAATAGAAATCCAGTTTGTTGCAGAGAATTTCTTTTTTCATAAATTCCGTAACTCCTCTGGAACAATTTGACTTTGGGCACAATGCACATTTTTAATTTTTAAAAGGAAGTTAAAAGTGTCTAGTTTTTAAAGGGCTCTGAGATGGGTGGAACATGAAGTGATTCCAGCTCCAACAGCCCAGGATGGAGGTAGTCAGAAGGGAGTACAGTGAGGAGAGAGGCTGGAGACACAGAACTGTGTCAAGGCAAGGAACGTCCTGAAGTACAGAATAATAAAGACTTAGGACTTTGAATTAACAATGATGACATCATCACCTAAGTTCCAAAGATAAAGAGAAAGTACTTATAATTATTTCAACCAATCAAGATAATTATGTCATGTTAGAAAACCTCAAAAATAAATGAAAACTAGCTATTCTTTTAAGAGAGTTTCTGATATTTTTATCTGGACCTTAGAACACAGAAGCCAAAAAAGAAAAATGGATAATGGAAACTGTAGGCTTCTGTTCACATTCACCATTTCACCTGGGGCAAGTTGACCAAGTGAGCCAGGGATGAAAAAAAGTGAGACTTGGCTATCCTTGTTGTCAGTGTAGTCTCTGAGTATCTTACAGGTGGAACTGATACAAGAGCAACTGGTCTAATCCAATGACTGTGGACCTTTTTAGAGACAATGCCCAAATTGCAACCCAAAATCCACTTATTTATCGAAAAATGGTAACACTGCAATTAAACCTGAATACTGAAATTTGAGTTTAGAAAATATAACTCATACATTAACGTCTTTTGTCTTAAAAGAAAAGCAAATAACATATGTGCCATAGGTTCACCATCAGTGACTTTAGGAATATTTAACATCTGAGGGGGAATATTTATTACTTTCAAAAGATAATCAGCCCACTATCCCCCTGGATCATACATGCACAAATTCAACAAACTCTGGATTAAAAATATTCAAAAAAAATTGAATCTATGAAGAATATATGCCGGTATTCTTGGCAGTGTTCCCCTAGTAATTCAGTATAACCAGTGTGTACATAAGATTTATATTATATTATGTAATGTAAATAATCTAATATGATGTAAAGTATACTGGAAGATAAGATTAGGTTATATGTAAATTCTATGTCATTTTTTATAACAAACTTGAGTATCTTTCTATTTTGGTATCCGTGTGAGGTTCTGAGACCAGTCCCTTAGTGACACTAAGAGATGATTTTCTACATTTAAGAAAGCTGAAAAGCAATAATTCAAAATACATCATTAAATATCTATATATTATAAATCTATGTCAATTAGCGGTCACAGCATGACTTTTATATACTTTTACATAGTTATATATTAATTTTACTCATGATTTACTTGATAATATGATTGTTACATAGAATCAGTCCTATTAAAGCATAAAATTATTCTGATCTTGCTATACAAAAGTATAAAAAGACTTTCAAAATCAGTGATAGTAAAAGTCTTCACATACATATATAGATGTACAAATATACACACAAACAATTTTTCCAGTATGACATCCTTCATGTTTTATAATGTGTAGATTTCTAGGTAGGTAAAAGTCATCAAGTGTTTTTTTTCTTGTTCTTATCGTTTGATTTTTTAAAATTCAAAACTAATGTAATGGACTCATCTTACATTCCTCTTGGTTCAAAATTCTCATCAATATTTTCTGAGCCTCCTCTTGTGAAGATCAAACCCTAAGAAAATAAAAGTCATTTGCTGAGTTCCTGAGGGGACACAGGGCTGGGCTGAACCAAAGCCACTCTGTGGGTATTGTGTTTGATGTCCCGAGTTCCTTCCTTTTCACTGCCTCATGCACTTGCTGATGTCAGAATTCTAACTGGATCATGAGCAGTGACCTCCACAGATTTCCCAGATGTTGACATATTAGGCAAATGTATTCTTTGTGGGAGCAGTTAACGCTGTTGCAAGAGGTATCAGAAAAACACAGTCCAGTTACAGCCTGATTTAATTTAGGTAATAAACACCATGGAAACAATAGTTGATGTTGGCAGAGGTCCAGTATAAGGAAGGAGGTACACAGAGTCACGGGACAACCAGATGGAAGTGAAGAAAACAAGGCAAAACATACGAAGCAGAAAGGGGAGGAGTAGGGAGCCAGAGTGCCAAGAAATCCAGGCACATAAACAAATGAGTAATGTTTTTCATTGGCTGTGTTCAAATGTGTGCGTGTGCGTGTGCGTGTGTATGTGTGTTCAGAAAGCAGTTTATGGAAAAAATTTTCCGCAAGTTATTCTCTTAGAGTTTCTAAGACCCTAGAAATAATACCCTTTCACATTATGCTGAGATGCTTATTTCAAATTTGTTTATAAAGAATTAATTTACATAATACACAAATTCCAAAGCATCTGTACAGTTAAATCACAATGTTCTCACCAAGTTACTCGCACTGATTTCCCTTAGTATATGTGAATATGTGTACCCTGTGACACAGTTTTCTTCGCTCTCAAGGAAGCAATAAACTGATTAAGAAGCTAAAGAGGGTTAATTTTCTTACTCAAACTTATCATATATATTTTCCTCTACCAGTAATAACTTCTTTAATAAATTAGCAGTTTTTTATATTGCAATAAAATTTGTTCTTTCTAATTCATTATGTTTTTAAATCCCAGGATGCATTAACATTTTAAACACTTCTCATAGCCAATATTATCAAAAACTTACTATTTTCTTTGCTCCCGTGCTTTTCCAGCCATTTGGTGGTCTTAAACCTCCCAGCTTATCGTAACTTTCCAAATAGGACAAATCAAATCAGTGATTGTTCATGCAAAGTGTTTGAGAGTTGCTATGTCCTATATATTCAAACTTCCCCAGTTTCTCATGTATAGTCTTTCCTATGTTTCTAAATATATAAATAGTTTAGCTACCAGCTGGCAAGTGCAAGCACCACTGGGCCTAGAAATCAATCCAAAGCTTTTAAGCATGAGATGACCCGAGGCAAGCAGCAGAAGGAAAGAGAAAGGCAAGCTCACATGTTTTCAAGCAAGAGGAGTTTGGGAAACCTGTTAATAAGCTGGGCAAATGAAACTGAACAATGGGAGAATGAATTCATTTTATCATTTGAATCATATCAATAAAGCACACTGAAAGTGTCCCTGGCCTCTTGATTATCTAAATTTAAGGTATAGAATTTTATCTTGAATGTTATTCATTTCCACTGAAATGTAGACCAAGCAACCTATTATTCCATTTTAAGAAGGTCTTTGAGTTCTCACACAAAAATCTTCTGGGCAGGGCCTGTGTTTTTTAATATTTCTAAAAGGGCAAAAATATCACTAAAGAAAAAGTGATAATATGGTCCTAAAACATGACCGCTCTTGATATTTTGTCTCAGTACTTTCTCTGCTTAGATGACCCTTCCTTAATATATAACAATGAAGAATTTTTTACAGTTTATGCCAATATAGTTTAATGGGTTTAGGTGTTTAAAATAATGATAAAGTTTAAATTACGCTGCGTTCCTTCATTAAAAAGAACCTAATGTGATCTTATGAGTGACTTTTAATTTTTAATTGTAATGTATATTTTATATTAGAAAGTAATTAGATTTCCTACATATTTTTTCATAATATAAACTTGGAGAAAAAAAGTACCAAGACAAAATACAAATTAAACCTATTGCAATTGACATCAATTTCTTTGTTGTAACTCTTTGACACTGTTTATTGTAAATATGATTTGAACTCATCTTCTTAGATTGCATCCTCTAAAAGAGCAAAGAAAATTCAACTGATAGTAAGTGAATTAACTTGTATAATATTGCCAATCCACACAGTCCGATATCAAGGGCAACATAATACAATGGGAGTATATGGGCTCCAGGAACTCAAAGCTGTGGTTCCTGACTACGCCAGGAAGGGAAGTAAAAGGAAGGGAAAGGGAAGGAAGAGTGGGAGGAAGGGAAAAAAGAAAGGCAGAGAAGAAGAGAAGGAAGTATGGAGGAAGGAAGGGAGGGGGAAAGGAAGGATGGAGAAACAAAAGAAAAAAGTAAACAATCTAGTATTTGAAATTATATCAAGTTTAAAAAGGGTTCTGAATGTCACAAAGAACTAACTTGTCCAATGAAGAGCCGAGAAAATGACTCCCCCGTGGAAAACACAGGATGATAAAAGGCTGTCATGAGACCAGCCACGAGAAAAGAGGGGATGAGGACGTGTCAGCAGAGACATCTCTACGAGCAAGAGCCACCTGGAGTTTTATTAGCTTCAAAAAGCAAAAGAAGAAGCAAAGCCTGGTTAGAGTATTGTATACAAAAGAGATGAACCAGCGAGAATAGACTAGTCGGTTGGACTGCTGACAGAATTTTTAGCCAGGGGGATTTTTGTATTGAAAGTAACTGAAGGTTTTTAAACAAAATGATACCCATTAGTTTTCTACTTCGGCGTAACAATGACAAAATATAGAGGCTCAACACAACATTTATTGCAAGATTTCTCTAGTTCAGGAAATCCAGTTACAGCTTACAGAGGGCTGGTTCAGATCTCTCTCAAGGCTGTAACCAAAATTTTGGATAAGGGACAGGTACGTCGTGGCTTGACTTGCAATCCATTTCCACTCTTACTTATGTGGTACTGGCAGGATTCATTTCCCTGTCAACTGTTGAATCTCAGGTCCTATTTGGAAGTCACTGCTAGACCTTGCTTCACAATTCAGCAGTTTGCTTCATCAGAGAACATAATAGAAAGGGGGGTCAGAGAGAACACAAGATTGAAGTCACAGTCATTCACAGCATAAGATTGGAGGAGACATAACATTACTTTTATCCTGTTCTGTTCATGAGAAGTGAATATGTCCACACAACTCTCAGGGAAAAGGAGCTGCACAGTGGTGTGAATATTAACAGATGATGACAACACTCTGGGCTTCCTTAGAAGGTAGTCTACTATAAAATATTTTGTACTTTAGTGGATCTGTATACTTTAGAAGAATTATTAGGTCTTTGTGAATATTGGCAGGGATTCAAGAACAGACTGACCACTTAGGTACATCTTTCAGAATAGGATAATGAATTAGACATAGAAAATTAAAAGAGAGGATTCAGGAATTCCTAGCATAGTAACTAAGTTGACAATATCCTGCATTTGGATGGAGAAGACAGTATAAGGAAAATCTAGAATGAGAATTGATCAGCAATGGCTAAATCTTAGAAGGAGCCTATATGTCCAACAACACATGAATGGGTAAAGGATGTGTTGTTTACACAAAATGGAGTAGTAATGAAGAATAAACTTGAGTCATTTGTAGGAAAATGGATGTACCTTGAGACTGTATTAAGTGAAATAAATCAGGCACACAGGCTTAAATATCTCTTGATTTTCTCTTATATTATATCCAAATTATAAATAAGGAGAAAAATAATAAAAGAGAGACATCTTTTGCTAATGACAGAGAGAGCAAGAGATGGAAGGAGGAGAAGGGAGTTGAAGGAGACAAAAAAAGAATTAAAATGTGTCATGTTCATGTAGCAACTCTTCACAAGGAATGAATCATTGTGAACTGCAAGCATGCACTATTAAAAAATAAAAATGGAAAGAAAGAAAAACCAAAATACATATTTTTAAATGTTTATTCAACACATTATGTTGTCTATTTCAAACTAAACTATATGATTTCCAATCTGATTTTAAGGAACAAACACATTGTTAATATTTTTAAATGCATGTGAGTCTTCTTGAAATTAAATTTTTATTCTGCATGGTCCCAAAGGAAAAATTACAAACAATAAATAAAAACTATTTAAAAACTAGATTTTTAAATTAGCATAAGTCTCTTCTAAAAATTCAATAAAACAAATAAACTGTAATAAACTGCTCCATAAGATAAACTTTCTATCTTGAAACGCAAGCAGCATTTAACAAATTATGTATCAGAATTCTGAATGAAATGGGAACTGTATTAATTTGGATTCACAAATCATCTAGTCAATGACTATTTAATACTGTGTGGAATTATAGTAAATCTTTTATTATATGTGAGACTTTAAGTATTTTTACATTCAAAAAAATTTTATAGATGAAGTGTGGTACTGACTTTAGTTGTACACAAAAATGTAGAATAACTTGGTGCTTTCATTTTAACTTCCTGTGACACTGTGTCACCTGTGACAGTGAAAGACATTTTGAGGGTCTCAGATCGTTTACAAATGCCAGGACACGCACATTACTGTGCATGGCCTACAGTCACTGAGAAGACTGCTAACTGTTCTACCAAACAAGCATGTCTCCAGCCAGCGATCCTTTTCACACCAAGTTCACTTGTAAAATATTGCTGAGGAATGGCAAGGCCATTTCCCAGAAAGTCTTCAGTACAAAGATCCAAAGCATCTGCACTCATGCAATTTGAGAAGGTGAGAAACTTGACAGGGGCAATGGAACGTATTAGCAACACAGATAGACACTCAGACATCCTCATCTTCTAAAATACAAAAGAAAAAGAATGTGTTGCATGTACAGCACACTTGTTTTCTTTTTTACTTTTTGTAATTACAATTCATGTCTTATTTTCTGTACTAGTTTTTATTGGAGTTCAGTGCATGTGAGCTCCACACAGAAGTGTCTCGTGACTGTGGCTGCTTTACATTTATTAGTTTGAGATTATAGATACCATACTTAGAATAATGAATATTCCAACTCTTGAAAATTGAATATAACTCATTTAATGGGTCTTATTTTATTTCTCACAAGTTTTATAGGTTTTCCACATCTATCATTGGAATTCACTGAGTACACTGTATTCAGTGTAACTGAAAAATATGGTGAATCTCTAATTTTTTTATTTATTAAAGACACATTGACATTAACCCTCTAACTTTCAATGTACTTATTCTCATTCTTGCCACTTTCTGAAGCAGTTCTAGCAGGCTCCTTTCACAAATGTCTTTAATTATGCTATTGCTGCTACTATTGCTGATTGTCCTGAATTGATACAAAACATTTACCTTTCATGGTTCTCTTAAACATGAGGAAGAGGTATAAATCAGATGGGGCCAGAGTTCATAAACTGAGTGGATCAAAACACATTGTAATGCTTTATTTTTATATATTTATTTATTCTTGTAATGGGGATTAAACTCAGGACCTTGTGCTTGTGAGGCAGACAGCATAACTACTGAGCTAAATCCCTGGCCCTGTAATGTTTTAATTTGATGCAATTTCCTTAAATGGTTGATCAATATGGTGTGATCAAAAACTATGGTGAGGGCAGGTGTGTGAAATCCCTGATTGCATGCCACCAGATCCAGTAAGGACCCAAGGACCCCACAGGAGGTCTCTCCAGCTTCCTTCCCCGGGCCCACCTGGCGGGTGCACGACCTCCCAGACTGTGAGCCACCAGATCCAGTAAGGAAGGTAGCCACTTGGGCGCCCTTGAAACACCCCATCACCTGCTCCCCCACTCCCCATTCTCAAAGCTCCTGAATGGGCCAATCCTTGGACCCACTCTGCAGAGGCATAGGTGATCTTGAAGGGTAGTTTTCTGAGCTCCCAACTTTGAAAATCTTCAAAGAAAGGGCAGGGGAAACCTGCAATAGAACTGAGTGGAGTTCAACCCTGTAGGTTGGGAATCACAAGTTAGGCCTTGTAGAATGAGGTCAGTCTCAGTCATGGGGACCTGCCATTGGCTAGCCGAGATCAGGGGGATTCGCTTCTGCATATGGCTGTACATGTGGTATAATATGACAACAGGGACATAGTCTGAAAGAGGCCCTTCAAAATATTTTTTTTCTTTTCCTCATTCCACCCTAAAATTTATTTCTTTTTTCTGTCCTCTCTCTCCAACTCATTCTCTTGCTCCACCATATTATCCCTCATCTCCCTTTTTATTCCTACCCCTGTCCTAACTCAGACTTCTTCTTCTATCATTTTTCCTTTTTTGTTTTGTTTTGTCTTGTTTGGTTTGGTTTGGGTTTTTTTTTTTTATATTCTTTTCTCCAGTCATTTTACCTCATTCATGGCTCCATAGCTTCAAGAGAAGGCAAGCACCTGTTACTGTTAAGGGGATATATTCTTGTCCTTACTCCTGCACTCTGTCTATCCTCTCTGAAGCTAATAGCTTTGTAAAGATAGTAAGGTCATTCTACATCCTCTGGTTTCACTTCAAACCTGCCGCAGTTCTTTCACTTATCTACTCCTCTCATCCTAACTCAGTCTAACCCCCCATCCTAAATGGTAAAGATGTTATTTTGAAAAGCGTATTCACTACAAACATATTTTGGGCTGCTTCTTGATATTAATTTAATTCACATGGTTTAAAGGTGATAGATTAATGACTACCACAAGTATTCAGTTTGCAAGCTGTGCTTGATCCTATTGGGCTGCTGAATGTATAAATTGGGACAAAAGATTGTGATTGATTTAATAAGTTGTTTTCTCTAATATTATGAAAATGAGGATGTCTATGAGTCATTAGAAACTCAAAAGCTAAAACGCAACTATATTAAGAAGATTTAAGTAATACCCAGAAACTAAAGCAAGGACAACCCAACAACAAAAATAAAAATGAGAAAACACTTAAGCAAGACACAAAGACAGATTTACAGTTCAACAATGGCAAACAGTAGGGCAAATGAGGATGAAAAGTCTGATAGTGAACCAGCAGGACACCCTGGACCCAGAGCACAGGAGGTAACAAAATATATCAATCAGGCTCTAGAAAAATTCAAATCAGAAATAATTTCTCAGTTAACCGTAGAGATGATGAGCAAAATGGAAGCAATGATTCGAGACTCTAGAACAGAAACTGACAAAAAAATAGATGAGCTCAAGACCATGATAAAGCCATGAAGACTCAGTCTAAGAAAGAAAAGGAAACAATGAATGCCCAACAGAGGAAAGAAATGGAATCCATAAAACAGATTCAAACAGATTTCCAGGAGATTAAAAACTCTATTGAAAGTGTACACAACAGAATAAAAGATTGCAAAGATAGAATTTCAGATATAGAAGATAGGATAGCAGTCAGTGACCATGAAAAGAGAGGTCTCTTAAAAACAGTAAGGGATCATGAGAAATCAATCCAACAACTTCTAGACGATGCAAAGAAAAATAACATAAGACTGATAGAAATTCCTGAAATAGCAGGAGAAAACACAAATGACATAAAAAAGCTCTTCACAGAATTAATGACAGAAAACTTCCCAAACAGAAGGGAAGAATTAGACATACAGATAAGTGAGGCATATAGAACTCCAACTAGCCACGATCAAAAAAAATCTACACCTAGACATATAATAATCAAGATCTCAGAAACCCAACAGAAGAACAAAATACTACAAGCAGTTAGAAAAAAGAAACAAATCACATGCAAAGGAAAGCCCATCAGAATCACAGCAGACTTTTCAACACAAACCCTCAGGTCAAGGAGAGCCTGGAGTGAGGTATTTCAAGTCCTAAGAGAAAAAACCTCCAACCTAGACTGATGTATCCTTCAAAACTCTCTTTCAAAATAGATGGGGAAATAAGATACTTCCACGACAAAAAACACATGAGAAATTTCATGAACACAAAACCAGCACTACAAGGAATTCTAAACAATATCCTAAAAAAAGACAATGAAGGTCACAATACCATGAGACCGAACAGACCAAATCAAATAGGCAAGGCAAGAAACTAAAAGGAGATGGGAGAAAAAGTAAAGAGTCAACAAAAGGACAATAACATGACAATAATAAGTCAGAATATATCAGTTATAACCATCAATGTTAATGGCCTCAATTAACCAATCAAGAGAAATAGACTGGAAGACTGGATTAAGAAGCAAAATCCAACAATATGTTGTATACAAGAAACACAGCTAGTGTAAAAAGAAGCACATAGACTGAAAGTTAAAGGATGGAAAACAATTATCCAAGGGAAAGGAGCACAGAAAAATGCAGGGGTAGCAATCTTACTCACAGACAAAGCAAATTTCAAACCAAAACTGATTAAGAGAGACAAAGAAGGACACTACATCCTTGCAAAGGGAACAATTCAACAGAAGAAATGACAATCATAAACATATATGCACCAAATATAAAGGCCCCCAACTGTATAAAACAAATATTAAGTAACATGAAAAACCAAATAAGCACAAATACAATTTTAGTGGGGAATTTAAATAACCCACTATCACAAATTGACAGATCATCTAGGCAGAAAATCAACAATGAAATAATAGAACAGAATCAAGCTTTGGAACTCATGGACTTAATAGATGTTTACAGAGTATTCCACCCCACAAAATCAGAATATACATTCTTTTTGGCTGCACATGGATCATTTTCCAAGATAGACAACATATTGGCTCACAGAACAGGTCTGAATAAATGCAAAAGAATTGAAGTCATCCCTTGTATATTATCAGATCATAGTGCAATCAAGCTAGAAATCAATAGCACAAGAAGCTGTAGGAACTTCACAAACACATGGAAACTAAACAACACTCTCCTAATCAATGGATTACAGAGGAAATTAAAGAAGAAATTAGACAGGTTTTACAAATAAATGAGAATTCCAATACAACATACAGGAATCTATGGGACACAATGAAAGCAGTTCTAAGGGGAAAATTTGTAACACTGAATGCCCACACTAGGAAAACAGAGCGGGCTCAAATAAGCAACCTAATGATGAATCATAGACTCCTAGAAAAAGAAGAGCAAGGAAAACCGAAAGCTTGAACAAGAGAGGAAATTATAAAGATCTGAGCAGAAATCAATGCAATAGAAACTAAGAAAACAATACAAAAAATAAATGAAACAAAGAGCTGGTTTTTTGAAAGAATAAATAAAATCGACAAACCCTTAGCTAATCTTATCAAAAAAAAGGAAAGAAAAGGCTCAGATCCATGCAATCAGGAATGAAAAAGGCTAAGTCACAACAGATTCAAAAGAAATCAAGAAGATCATGAATACCTACTTTGAGAACTTGTATCCAATAAAATGGAAAACACAGAAGAAATGGACAGATTTTTAGATACTTATGAATTACCAAAGTTAAACAAATAAGATAAAAATATTTTAAACACACCAATTACAGTCAGTTAAATTGAAAATGTAATTAAAAATTTACCAGCAAAGAAAAATCCAGGCCCTGATGGATTCACTGCTGAATTTTACAAGACATTTAGAAAAGAACTACTGACATTACTCTTCAAACTTTTCAATGAAATTGAAAGAGAAACTATACTTCCAAATTCATTCCTGGAAGCAAGTATCACTTTGATTCCCAAACCACGGAAAGAGCAACTAAAAAGGAGAACTACAGATGCAAAAATCCTTAATAAGATACTAGCAAAGAGAATACAGAGGATTATCAAGAAGATCATCCATCCTGACCAAGTCGGATTTATTCCAGAGATGCAAGGGTGGTTCAACATATGAAAGTCAATAAATGTAATACATTATACTAACAAAATCAAGGACAAAAAACATATGATCCTCTTAATAGATGCAGAAAAAGCATTTGGTAAAATTCAACACCCATTCATGATAAAAACCCTGCAAAAAATTGGAATAGATGGTCTATACCTTAACTTAATAAAGGCTATCTATGAAAAACCAGCAGCCAACATATATTAAATGGCCAAAAACTGAAAACCTTCATGTTAATATCAGGAACAAGACAAGGATGCCCATTATCACCACTATTCTTCCATATAGTTCTGGAAACATTAGCCACAGCAATTAGACAAGAGAAAGAAATTAAAGTAATAAAGATAGGAAAGGAAGAAGTTAAATTGTCATTATTTGTTGATGATATGATACTCTACATTGAAGACCCAAAAAACTCCACCAAAAGACTTCTAGACTAATTGACAGATTCAGTAGAGTATCTGGATAAAAGGTGAACACCCAAAAATCAATAGCTTTCTTATAAACAAATAACAGACTAATTGAGAGAGAAATAAAGTAAAAAATTCCTTTACAATAGCATCCAAAAAAATGAAGTATCTAGGAATCAATCTAACAAAAGAAACAAAAGATCTCTACACTGAAAACTGCAGCACTCTGAATAAAGAAATTGAAGAGGATATAAAAAAATGGAAAGATATCCCTGCTCCTGGGTAGAAAGAATCAACATTTTGAAAATGGCCATACTACCAAAACTGCTATATACATTCAATGCAATGCCAATTGAAATTCCAACACTATATTTCACAGAACTAGAAAAAAGAATCCAAAAATTCATTTGGAACCATAAGAGACCTATAATAGCAAAAGCCATCTTAGGCAACAAACACATGGCACCGGGTATAACAATTCCCAATTTGAAACTATACTACAAAGCCACTGTGATAAAAACAGCATGGTACTGGCAAAGAAATAGGCCTGAGGATCAGTGGAACAGACTGGAAGACACAAAAATAAACCCAGATGCACTCAGCTACCTCACCTTTGACAAAGAAGCTGATCATTCTCAGTGGAGGAAAGATATCCTCTTTAATAAATGGTGTTGGAAAAATTGGATTTCAACCTGCCACAGATTAAAACTAGACCCTTACCTTTCACCATGCACTAAATTAAAATCCAAATGGATTAAAGATCTAAATATTAAAACAGAAACATTAAACTTGCTGGAAGATAAATTAGGCAGAACTCTGGAAGACACTGTCATAGGAAAAGCCTTTATGAACAAATCCTCAGTAGCACGGGAACTAGCAGATAGAATCAACAACTGGGATCTCATCTTATTAAAAAGCTTCTGTACTTCAAAAGAAACCATCAGCAGAACTAAGAGACAACATACAATGTGGGAAAAAATTTTACCAGCTGTTCCTCAGACAAAGGACTATTATCAAGAATATATAAAGAACTCAAAACAATCAGTCCCCCCAAATATAAAGACATGATTCAAAAATGGGCATCTGAAATGAACAGAAATTTCTCATATAAAGAAGTAAAAGCAGCAAGTAAATATATGAGAAAATGTTCCATATCACCAATCATTCGAGAGATGCAGATGAAAACAACACTGAGATTCCACCTCACCCCACAAAGAATGGCTGCTATCAAGAAATCACACAATAACAAATGTTGGTGGGGTTGTGGGGAGAAGGGAACCCTTCTCCATTGTTGGTGGGAGTGCAGATTGGTGCAACCACTATGGAAATCAATATGAAGATACCTCAAAGAGCTTGGACTGGAGGTTGCATTTGACCCAGCCATCCCTCTGCTGGGTATCTTTCCAAGAGAACTAAAAGAATCATATCACAGAGAAGTATGCGCACTCACATGTGATGTGGTTTTTCTATAAAATCTAATATTACTCAGCCATAAAGAATGGGAAAATAGATTCATTCATAGGAAAATGGATACATATTGAACATATACCTAAGTGAA
>NW_022900936.1:15778282-15803990 GCF_012274545.1 Fukomys damarensis
GAAAGGAGCTAAAGGTGTAGGGAAGGTGGGACGGGTAGGGGAAGGGTAAAAAGGGAAAATAAAAAAATGTGAGAGAATGAAAAGATGAAAATAAAGTGTTTGTAGATGGGGAGGGGAGGAGGGGGTGAAGGGAGGGCAGGAACAAGGGGAAAAAATGAGAACCAAGATTTGTCATGTAGAGGTACAAGATCCCAACAATGAATGTAATTTTAATGTATCCCTAAAATATACCAATAAACTCAATTAAAGCTGAAAAAATAACTGTGGTGAATACTGTATTTAAATGAAAACACTGCAATGAAAGACACTCTATCATTAATCTGCCTTAAATACTTCAGATTCTCTCCCATGCTTCAAGCACACTTATCTATAGTTCTTCATAGTGTGTCTTTTACTTCTATAAATTTCTCTTAAAAAAAATCGAAAGAGTCACTGTATTTTTTTTATCACTCTGTATCTATAGCATCTGATGCTTTTTAGTGTTGCTCTAATGGATATTATAAACATAAGCAGCATTCTGGAAGATACGTAATTAACCGAGAAAGGTAATCACAGTTATAGCTTCCAGCTTTATTAATTACTTTTACAGCTATGGGAAGAGGGTACTCTATATAAATGGAATCAAGGGGTATGTATTCTCTCATGTCTGACTTCTTACAATCAAATTTATAAATCAATTCATCCATGTTGTAATCCTGAAAATAGCCTCGTCTACAATAGTGAGAGGGTAAGCTTTATTATTTTAACTTTCACATTTACTTCTTAAATACTTTCAGGATCTTCAATTTGTCTACAATAATTTTATATATGATATGTCAGAAATGTAATTCAGTTTTTCTATTTCCAGTATTCAATTGACCCAACGTCATCTGTTTTTCTTTTTGGAGCAGGGGACCAACTTCATCTGTTGAAAATTTCATGATTCAGGCTTTTCCTGTATAGATACTTGAGTTACCCAGTATACAATGAAAATATGAGCTATTCTATACTACATTGCTTTGGCACTTTTGTTACAAATGTCATGACTGTTTATATCATGTATCATTCTGCACTATTTGTGCTATTTCATTGTACAAATAGTATGATTGTTTTACTACCATACTGTTTACTTTAGATTTTAATATAGCTGTAGCGTAAGTCCTCTAAATTCAGTTTTTCAAGAGTATCTGCACTTCTTGGATTTTGAAGTTTTCACATACATCTTAGAATCTGCTTTTTTTTTTTTTTTTGTACCAGCGATTCAGAATCTGCTTTTGATCTGAATCCACAGACATGAATATTTTTACAAAGGCAGGAATTTTCATTGACATGGGGTTGTGCAGCTGAGGGGATATTGCTCAAATCGGTCTCTAATACATAATAATTCCTCCAATACATAAACATAGTACATTATTTAATTTGTCTATTCTTTTTCCACTCTTTCAATAACATTGTTTCATATCAAAGTTTTTTACATTGTTCTTTGGATTCTTTGCTAGGTATTTTAGATGGCTGATGATATCAAACTAATCCTAATTCAGCTAGCAAAGATAATCTAAATAAATAAATAAATAAATAAGCACACACACACACACACACACACACACACACGCTTGTGTGTGTGATTTTATTCATTAAGTTTTAGGATGAGTTGGAGGGTCACAATAGCCAACTGATACATCATCCTTTACCAGGTTAATAAAAGTCTCTCTATTATTAGTATTCCAACATATTTTCTTTCAAGAGAAATAAATTTTGATCTTATCAATATTGTTCTGTACCTAAATAAATTAGTGGTTGTATCCCTAGTCTAAATTTCATATAACAATACATCATTATCATATTTTAAGTAAGAATATTTCCAATTTCCATAAGATTTCTTCTTTGCCATATGGGTTATTGACAGATGTTCATTTTGAACATTATTGGTTAATCTTCAAATTGAAGTATTTTATTAGTTATGTTTCTGTTTTTGTTGTTTTTATTTCTAGCATAATTATAGTTTTATAAGAATATATTCTCTATGATTTCATTTTCAAGCCCCTTGAAATTTGTTGGCATTTGCTTTTATGGCCCAGCATGTGGTGACCTATTTTAGTAAATGTTCCATATACACTTGAAAAGAATGCATTTTTCATTTGTGTGGCATTTAGATATAGAGAAATATAGACACAAACATATAATATGTACATATATACAATGTATATACCATATTTATTTATACTACATATATAGACAGAAAATTACATATCTTCTACATTATATATTACATATTTATTAAGCCATGTTGTTTAATTATGAAGTTTGCATTTCTTAGACCTATACAAGAGTGAATTTTTGTTCACTTCCGCATTTTGGCTCTTCATGAATACTGATGTATAATATCTTTTCAAGTTTATCATTTCAACTCTTGTGAGTACATTCCCCAAAGTGGAACTGCTGGATCAAATGCTAATTAATATTTTGAAGATTCACAATACTATTTTCCACACCAGCTGCACTATTTTTTTAAATTTTCACTAGCAATATATAAGCTTCAATCTCTCAGTATTGTCACATAAATTTTCTTCTTTAGTTAAAGCCATCCTACTAGGTATGACTGGTTACCTCAGTGTAGTTTTTATTGACATTTCCTTAATGATAAATAATACTGAGCATCTTCATATGTGTTCCCAAAACATTTGTCTATTTCTTTATCCATTTTTAAAATCAGATTGTTTTGTTTTTGGTCAGTTGCATTGCCTTTTTAATTGCTGTGGTGGACATTACACTATTCATTCTTTCCTCACTCATCTACATGTAGTTTTCTCTAGGCCTTTTGTTGATATCTTTGTCTTACTAAAGTTTACATCAAATTAAATTTTTAACAGTTTCTAGTCAACATCATGAAACTCTGACATTTGCATTCTATTTATTGCACTCAATTTTCTCATGACCTTACGACTTCCAATTCTGTATGTATTCTGAAACATGAAAATATTATTATTATATAATTATTAGTTCATTTTTACTTTAATCAGTTTTTCTTTAGCCATGCCAATTTATGTCCTATTCTCCATGCTTTTCATTACTTACTCATTTACTCTGTTTTTATCTGGGATAATTTTAACTATGCCTAAAATACCATTTAGTGCTTCTCCAGTACAGGAGTAAACCTGAAAATATTTTTGCTGTTTTTTGTAAATGTCTTTGCTTCTCTGTCATTTACAAAGAATATTTCTTGTAGAGCATAGTATTCTAATTTGGCTTATGTTCTTCAACTCTTTGCAAATGGTGTTGCAGTAATTTCTGTCTTTCATTGTTTCTGTTGAAAAGCTGTGTAATGACCATATTTTCCCTTTGAAAGTAATTTATTCTATTACTTTGACAACTCTTAATATTTGGTGCTCAGTAGGATAATTTATTATGACAAGTTTTCTTCTTCTCTAATTGATTTGAAGTTTATAAAAGTTTTTTAACCTATGGCTCAAGGTCTGTGGCCAGTTTTGAAAATTTTCATAACATTACTTCTCATAATATAAATTTTCTCCCATCATACTTTGCTTCACTTTTGGTGAGGCCAATTATATGCATGTTCTAACATTTCCCTTTAACGCATTTTTGCCTTCTTTTCTTAGCATTATTTCATTTGTTCAATTGTAGCATTTTCATTGGAAACTTTCACAAAACAGTTTTGAATTATCTGGATTATCCCTCATCTTTTCATCCAATTTGTTTTTCATGCATTGGTGATATCTTTTTCTAATTCCATGTTGGATAATTTCTGTAGCTAAAGTTACATGTTCTCTTTTTATTGCCTTCTCTGACTCCTGTATTTTCTTTCATTTCTTTCTTCTTCTAATACAGCCATATACTCAGGAAAAAGAAGACTCAAATATAAAATATTTTTTTAAAAAAAGACATGTAAGTATAAAGAAGGTTTCAAGAAAAATCTGACATTTTTATAGAAACTGGCACATGATTTATTATTAAATGAGACTCTTTAAAAGATACAGGTACAGATGGTAAGGAAAATATAATAGAAGACTATCAAAGTCATTAAAAATCAAGTTAATCTTTTCATTGTGAAAAATAAGTAATATTCTGATATGATTATCAGATACATGAGGAATGTGCCTTCACATACTACTACTGCAAAAGCATAGACAAAGTAATTTCTGTTAATGAGGCAACACTTATAAGTAAGACTAAAGTATATTAGGGTTCTCCAGAGGAGCAGAACCAATACAATAGGTACAGAGATACATAAAAACACAGCTTTTCACTACAAAGAATTGGTTTACATGATACAGAGCTTGGAGAGTCCAAGAACTTCAGAAGGCAAGCTGAAGACACAGAAAAGCAAATGTTATACAAAGTCACAGAATTAAGATGAACGATGGTAAAATATCAGTACAAGTTCAATCCAAATTCACTGACAAAGATAGAAGGATGATGTTCCAATCAAAGATAGGCAAAGAGAACGAACTGTTGCTTACTTAGCCTTTTATTCTATCTAGGTCATCAATGGATTGGACGGGATTCTTCCCACTGGGGAAGGACCATCTATTCTAGTGAGTCTCAGGGACACGCCCAATGACTGAGCACCAAGGGACTCAAGTTGGTGCCTAGAACTAAGCATCCCCTAAAGTTTTCACTGACTTCCAAAAGCTAGACTTGCAAAGTGAAACAGTTTTGCATTTGTTTTCTTTGTCTTACTTTGCCTTATTTGTATCTCAAGGTGAAAAGTTGTTTGTTTTCCCTGGCTAGAATGAGATGAGCACTACTATCCATAAACACATTCAGTTAAATGTCAGTTTTGTTGCCCTGCAGTCAAATTTTACTGTTTCCAACGAATTGTTTAATAATAGTAAATGAGAGTCTTTGATCAGGATATCATTAACATACCAGTTTACTCATTTAAGAGCCCTAGAATGTCTAGATAGAATATATGGATTGCTACTATTTCTCCTTTGCCACTAAGTATTCATGTCACTTCAAGAAAACATTTATGTTAGTTTCCAACCTCTAATTAATCAATATATGTACCAAAATATATATAAATAAAGCAACATAATGACAGTGATGCATCATTCCAAGACAGTCTTGACTTTTTTATCATTATTCAATTTAGTGGTACATATTAGGTATACAATATGATTACACTGGGATCTTGCACCTTTAGGTGACTTATCTTGGTTCTTATTTTTCCCCATTGCCCAGCCCTCTCCTCAGCAGCTGCACCCTTCCCTGTTTACACAGACTTTATTTCCATGTTTTTCCTTTTCACATATTTTTTCTTTTTCATTTTTACCTTTCCCTAACCCCTCCCATTTCCTCTACTCTTTTAGATTTTTTCTTCCTATTACACAATATCAATTATACATTTTAATCTTTATTTATTCACATACTGTTTCACATTAGAGAAACTATTCAGTATTTACACATGTGTAACTTCTTAATTTCACCTAAGAATATTGTCTCAGTGTGCATCCACTTCTCTATAAATATCTCTAGCTTTTTTTTGTTCTTTGTGACTGAGCAGTACTCCATTTAATTTTTTTTTTTTAATCTTCTTTATCTATAGGGCCAGCAATTTAGCTCAGCAGTTCGGTGGCCTGCCTTGCAAGCCCAAGGACCCGAGTTCAATCCCCAGTACCAAAAAAGGAAAACAAAAAACATCAACAGAAATCTTCTTTATCTATAGGGCCAGCAATTTAGCTCAGCAGTTCGGTGGCCTGCCTTGCAAGCCCAAGGACCCGAGTTCAATCCCCAGTACCAAAAAAGGAAAACAAAAAACATCAACAGAAATCTTCTTTATCTAGTCTCCTGTTGATGAGCAATTGGGCTGTTTCCAAGTTTCAGCTATTACAAACTATGATGTTGTAAACATGGGTGAGCATATATCGCTATAGTATGATTCTTTTCATTCTTACAGGAAGATACCCAGCAGAGGAACAGCTGGGTCAAATGAGACAACTAATCCTAGTTGTTTGAGGTATCTCCATATTGATTTCCACAGTGGGTTCACCAGTCTACACTCCCACCAACAGTAAAGAAGAGTTCCTTTCTCCCCACAAGCCTACCAGCATTTGTTACTGATTGATTTCTCCATAGCATCCATTCTTTCTGGGGTTAGGTGGAATCTCAATGTTGTTTTCATCTGCATTTCTTGAATGACAAGTGATGTTGAACATTTTTTCATGTGATTATTTGCTGCTTTCACTTCTTTGAGCAATATCTGTTCATTTCAGATGTCTATTTTTTAATTGGGTCTTTATATTTGGGGAAGCTGATTTTTCTGAGTTCTTTATATATTCTAGATAGTAGACCTTTGTCTGAGAAGCAGCTGGTAAAACATTTTTTCCACATTGTGGCTTGTCTCTTAGCTCTGCTTGTGATTTCTCTGGCAGTGCAGAAGCTTTTCAAAAAGATGAAATCCCAGTTGTTGACTCTTTGGGTTAGTTTCTGTGCTACTGAAGATTTGTTCATAAAGTCTTTTCCTATGCCAGTGTCTTCAAGAATTCTACCTAGCTTATTTACCAGAAAATTTAGTATTTATATTTTTAATCCACATGGGTTTTAGTTTAGTGTATGATGAAAGATATGGGGATCATTTTAATCTTGGACAAGTTGAAATCCAGTTTTTCCAACACCATTTATTAAAGAGAATATCTTTCCTCCAGAGAGGGTGTTTTTCTCCTTCATCAAACATGAGATAGTTGATTATGTCAGGAGATGTTTCTGCATCTTCTAATATATTCCACTAATCTGCAGGTTTGTTTCTTTGCCAGTATCATGCTGTTTTTATCACAGTGGCTTTGTAATATAGTTTCAGGTTGGAGATTGTGATACCCTCTTCCATGTCTGTGTTGCCTAAAATTGTTTTTGCTATTCTAGGTCTCTTCTTATTTCAAATAAATTTTTGGATAGTTTTATCTAGTTCTATGAAACAAACTGTTCGAATTTCAAAAGGAAATGCATTGTATCTGCATAGCAGTTTTGAAAGTATGGCCATTCTCACTGTATTGATTCTTCCTACCCAAGAACAAGGGATATTTTTCCATTTGTTTCTTTTTTTTTTGTAATGCTCTACTTCACTTTTTTTGGCGGGGGGGGCTTGTGCATGCAAGGTCAGTGGTGGAACCACTGAGCTAAATCCCTGGTGCCCCCATTTTCTTATATATATTTTATCTCTTTTTTTAGAGTGCTGGAGTTTTCAGTGTAGAGGTTTTTGTCTCCTTTGTTAGATTGATTCCTGGATATTTCTTCTTTGGGGGGGGATACTATTGTGAAAGGGATTGTTTCTGTAATTTGACTCTCACTGAGACTGTTATTTGTGTACAAGAAGGCTATTGATTTTTGAGTATTTAGCTTATAATCAGCTACACTACTGAATCTGTCAGTCAAGTCTAGAAGTCTTTTGGCAGAGTTCTTTGGGTCTTCAAAGTAGAGTATCATATCGTCAGCAAATAATGACAGTTTCACTTCTTCCTTTACTATCTTTATTACTATTATTTCTTTTTCTTGTCTAATTGCTCTGGATAATGTTTCCAAAATTATATTGAACAGGAGTAGTGAGAGTGGATGTCCTTGTCTCATTCCTGACTTTAGTGTAAAGATTTTCAGTTTTTGACCATTTAGTATGATATTGGCTGCTGGCTTTTCATATATAGCCTTTATGAAGTTGAGATAAAAAATCATATATTCCAATTTTCTGTGGGGTTTTATCATGAATGGGTGTTGAATTTTGTCAAATGCTTTTTCTGCATCTATTGAGAGGATCATATGATGTTTGTCCTTGATTGTTAATATAGTGTATTACATTTATTGATTTACATATGTTGAACTATCCTTGCATCCCTATGATAAATCAGACTTGGTCAGAGTTTGTCATCTTTTTGATGACCCTCTGTATTCTGTTTGCCAGTATCTTTTGAGGATTTTTACATCTATGTTCATTAGGGTGATTTTTTTGGTTGAGTCTTTCCCTGATTTTAGAATCAAGGTAACACTTGCTTCAAGGAGTGAATTTGGAAGTATTGTATCTCTCAATTTCACTGAAAAGTTTACAGAGTAGTGGCAGTAGTTCTTCTCTTAATGTCTTGTAGAATTCAGCAGTGAAGCCATCAGGACCTGGGATTTTCTTTGTTGGTAAATTTTTAATTATGTTTTCAATTTCAGTGATTGTAATTGGGATGTTTACAATTTTTGTATCTTCATTGTTCAACTTTGGTAAGTCATATGTATCTAGAAATCTTTCCATTTCTTCTATTTTCTGCATTTTATTAGAGTACAGTTTATCAAAGTAAGTATTAATGATCCTCTGGATTTCTGCTGAATCAGTTGTGACTTCACCATTTTCATTCCTAAATGCATAAATTTGAGCTTTTCTTTCTTTTTTTTCATAAGACTGACTAAGGACTTATCGATTTTGTTTATTCTTTTGAAAAACCAACTCTTCAATTTGTTGATTTGGGGTATCATTCTCTTAGTCTCTATTGCATTAATTTCTGCTCTGATCTTTATAATTTCCTCCATTGTATGAGCTTTGGATTTCTCTTGCTCTTCTTTTTCTAGGAGTTTAAGATTCACCATTAGGTTGTTTCTCTGAGCTTGCTCTGTTTTCCTAGTGTGGGCATTCACTACTATGAATTTCCTACATACAACTGCATTTATTGTATCTCATAGATTCCTCTATGTTTCACTAGCATTGTCATTAAATTTTAAAAACTATCTAATTTCTTCTTTAATTTCTGCTGCAACCCATTGGTAGTTCAGAAGAGTGTTGTTCAATTTCCATGTGTTTGTGACATTCTTACCATTTCTTATGCTATTGATCTCCAGTTTAATTGCACTGTGGTCTAATAATATATATGGGAAAAGTTCAATTCCTTTGCATTTACTTAAACACATTCTATGAGCTAGCATGTGGTCTATTTTGTAAAATGACCCATGTGCAGCTGAAAAGAATATATATTCTGATTTTGTGGGGTGGAATCCTCTGTAGACATCTATTAAGTCCATTTATTCAAAAGCTTGGTTCAGTTCTAATGTTTTATTGTTTATTTTTAGTCTAGATGATCTGTCTATTTGTGACAATGGGGTATTGAGGTCCCCCACTCCAATTGTTTTAGTGCTAATTTGGTGTTTCATGTCTCTTAATATTTGTTTTGTATGGTTGGGAGCATTAGTATTTGGTGCATATATGTTTTTAATTGTCATCTCTTCCTCTTGGACTTTTCCCTTTACAAGGATGCAGTCACCTTCTTCATCTCTCTTAATTAATTTTATTTTGAAATTTACTTTGTCTGCAAATAAGATAGCTACCCCTGCTTTTTTCTGGGTTTCTGTTTCACAGGAACAGTTTTCCATCCTTTTACTATCATTCTATGAGTATCTTTTTCAAGTAGGTGTGTTTCTATTATACAGTATATTGTTGGTTTGCTTTTTAATCCATTCTGCCAGTCTATTTCTTTTGATTGGTGAATGTAAGCCATTCACATTGATGGTTATAAATGATATGTATTGACTTATATTTGTCATATTATTTTCCTGTTGTTGGTCCTTTTTTTCAAAAAGTTTTCTCCATCTCACTTTAAATTCTTGCCTATTGGATTTGCTCTTTCATGCCTCATGGAGTTGTGATGTTCCCTGTCTTTTTCTAGGATATATTTTTTTTAATTGTTCAGAGTGCTAGTTTGGTATTCATGAAGTTTCTCAGGTCCTCTTTATCATGAAAATATCTTACTTCTCCATCAATTTTGAAAGATAGTTTTGCAGGATACATCAGCCTAGGTTGGAGGTTGTTTTCTTTTAAAGCTTGAAATACTGCACTCCAGGCTCTCCTTGACTTGAGGGCTTGTGTTGAAAAGTCTGTTGCAATTCTAATAGGCTTTCCTTTGTAGGTACTTCGGTTCTTTTCTCTAACTGCATGTAGTATTTTGAACTTCTGTTGGGTTTCTAGGATCTTGATTATCATAGATCTAGGTGTAGATTTTATTTTATTGCAACTAGTGGAGTCCTATATGCCTCACTAATCTGTATGCCAAGTTCTTTTGCTCTGTTGGAAAAGTTTTCTATCATTAACTCTGTGAAGAGTTTTTTATGTCATTTATGCTTTCTCATGCTTTTTCATGGACTCCTATTAATCTTATATTATTATTTTTTGCATTAGGAGTTTTGGATTAATTTCTCATGGTTCCTTACTATTTTTAAAAGATCTCTCTTTTCAAGGTCATTGACTGCCATCCTATCTTCTATATCTGATAGTCTGTCTTCAGATCAGGTTAGTTGGCTATGTATACTTTTAATAGAGTTTTTAATCTCCTGGATATCAGTTTGAATATGTTTCATGGTTTCCATTTCTTTCCTATGCTGAGCATTTGTGCCTTCATTCATGGACCTGAACTCATCTATTTTTTTTAATCTGTTTCTGTTCTGTAATTTTTAATCATGTCTTTTATCTGGGAAATGATTTCTCTTTCGAATATTTCTAGAGCATCCTTCACCTGTTTGGGGGGTTTTTTGTTGTTGTTGTTGTTGTTGTTTTTGTTTGTTTTTTTACTTCCTGTGCTATCAGTTCAGATTGTCCAGGTGGTTGATTATTAGACTTTTCCATCTCATTTTCCTCAGAATTTGCCTTTGGTAAGGTAGAAGACTATGTCTTGTTTAAATGTCTTTTCACTTCTATTATTGTTATTGGTATAGTCCTTGGTTTAATTCCTGAGTTGATATTTAGATATTACTTATTGTAAGTATCTATGTTGTTAGTATTTAGAAACCTTAAGGAATGAATGCTTCTCAGAGGTGCCTTCCAGATATACCTGGTCTTTAGGATTTGAGACTTGAATGACTCTGGGGCAATCTCATTTTTGTAATAGCAGGAAAGATAACACATTAGATCATCACAACACTAGCCCAAGTGATAAAATCAGCAACAAAAATAGAATCAAACACAGTTATAAAATGACATTTTTGTGGTAGTTATTAATCTATCACTTTTAACTGTGTGAAATAAAATGAAATCCAAGACTAGCCTAAAATATGTTTATAATGAATAAACTGATCAATATAGTAACTTTACCCTTCCACATTGGGACTTAGAAGAAGTAAGGCCCTCCCACTATTCTTCACTTCTGCTCTAGCTCAGGGCAATGGCCATTAAGACTTCCTGTGCTTTGCAGTTTAAAGGAGGGACAGGGGTAGCCAGAAAGCAAGAAGCTGGGGGGCTTCCTCACTGGGGGTCTGCTGCTGGCCAGAGGCTAGTCTGGTAGTGGGCAGGGCCTGGGTGGTGGAGGGGCCCATGCTGGTGGCTTGTAAATGGTGAAATAATAAAATAAATTACCTTTTATAAATGACTTGCCTAAAAATGGAAAGTATTTCAGTATTTTTACATATATACTTAAATATTTAGATCAAGGGCACCATGACTGTCTTCTAAGTGCTAGGTCCTGAGTTCAATCTCTGATACTGGAAAAAAGAAATGGCAGCTTCTGTGTAAAACACTTCTACAGGAATTCCAAAGTTTCTATTGAAACATCTGGCTTTTCTATAAAACCTTACTAAATATTTTTAGTATAACATAATATTACCTCAAGGAATTCCACAGACAGTCCCTCTATGTGTATGTTAGCAAAGGTCCTGTCATGGGCCCTGAAATGTGGCTCTCAGACTTCCAATGAAAACTGATGATGTAAAGGAGTCATATAAAATTACCATTGTGTCCACAGAAGGAGTATATTATCAGAGCCTCCAAATTATACCTGGAGAAGTGGTTTTAGGTAACTGATGTATTAGATTTGAATGACTAGTTTCTGGTAGAACTAGTTCCAAACAATGCCCTCCAAAGAGTGTTAAAGCTTTCCCAGATATATTTGTAAACCAGAAGAAATTTAGATATGAATGGTAGTGATTCACAAAAGGTTGACAATTTCTTGTGCTTAGAACTGCTTGAATTTTGCAACATGTATGAAATATATACATATAGTTTTAAATGTAAAAGTGATATTTTGTATTACCTATCAATTTAAAAAAGGAAATCCAGGCAAAATTTACAAGAGCTGATACAGCATGGCAGGCACAAGCTCCAGATGTTTTCTTTTCATCCTTGTAGACTAATATGATCTCCAGGGGATACATGGATCTGAACTTTAGAAACAAAGACTGACAGTAATCCCGTTCCCATGGCCTTAATTAGATCAACTGTGTGTGTGTGTGTGTGTGTGTGTGTGTGTGTGTGTGTGTGTGTGTGTCTGGTGTATGTAGTGTGTTTTGTGCTGGGGATAATTTTAAGAAGGTTGTGAAACAGGATAATGACACCAGATTTCAAAATAGGAATAGGAAAGTCTAAAATCCCATGAATCTTTACTAAATACTAATCCAAGAAAAATAACTATTTCATTAATAAACTGACACATTTTTCTCATAATAGGAACACAAGGTATAAGTAGGAAGGAACTGCAGTTTTAGCCATGGCTGGCCACTGCCCAGATGGGACACATTTGTGCTCACTCTGCCTCTCTGCACTTCTGTTACCAAATCCAAATTTCTGCTTTTACTTCTCTAATTTTTACAAAGTATAAAGGTTTAAAAAGGCACAAAGTTGTCCACGTCTTCATGGTTAAAAATACAATCATTTCTCTCTCTTTTCTCTATTTAAAACTTATTTCTCATACAGTATATGTGAATTTCAAGTAGATATTAAGAAGAGGGTAATCTGATTACATAAATGCAAATGAAGCATATATGACTAATAGTTTGGCTAAACCTTCCCAGGATTAAGTTCAATTTAAAAGAGGGCTTATCCCTAGCTTGAATGGAAATGTAATTTAGCAGAAAATCTACAACTTCAACCATAGTACAGGTTTAACATCTTTAACCCAAATATATGAAATTTGAAATCTTCCAAAATCCAAAGCTTTTTGAGAATACACATGAAGGCATCCATGGAAAGTTCCATACCTGATCTCACGCAATGAGCAAAATGCAGGTGCACTAAAAAAAGCCAAAATCTGAAATTCTTCTGATCCCAAGCACTTTGAATAAGGAATACGTAACCTGTAATAACAGGAAGGTGCTGGAAATTACAGGTGGCCATGTTCTTACCCTCATTATTCAGCCAGCTGTTTTGCTTACCACCTTTAGCTTTGAGACATCTATCTCTCTTGATGCTACCGCACACTAGGGTCTTTGGGAGCCAGGAACCAGGCCTTCTTCAATTTCAGAAATTCTCCTATTTATGGTCACATTTCCATGTGTGGTTTTCTCCTGCGCTTCCTTGGTGTTTATGAATCACTCTTATCCTATAGAACTGTCCCATCCAAGCCACCACCTGCAGGATTGTGTGAGGCCCTGGACTGCTAGGAACACTGCCCCACAACATCATAAGCTTTGGATGCTATTACATGAATTTTACAGGTACTGCTCATGACTCAGTTGCCTGCTGTTCCAGTACAGACCAAGTAGCAAAAAGTGTTGAGTAGGTGAGAGCACAATGCCATGTTAACTTGATGCCTGCAACACAGTTAGTGGAAGGAAAACCCACATGTACCACTTGTGACAGGCACTTGTGAGACTTGGCCAATAAAACACTGCCAATCTACCCTTCAACCTACCTACAGATAGTGTGTGTGTGTGTGTGTGTGTGTGTGTGTGTTTGTGTAGATAGCCATTTATTGTTATTAATTACACATGTACATTTCCTTATTTAATTATTAATTGCAGATGTGTTGTGGTGTTTATTTTGTTTGTTTTGTTTTGTTTTTCTGGTACCACGGATCAAACTTGGGATCTTGCCCTTGCGAGGCAGGCAGTGGAACTGCTGAGCTAAATCCCCAGCCCTGTGCTGTTTCGTTTTGATGTTACAATAAAAATACAAAAAGTAAAAAACATTTTGTTACTCATGTACACAAACTATATTTCATATAAAATTCCAGACAATTCCTCTTTACTCATTGATACCTGCAGATCCCAGAGATTGGACCGCCATGTTGCACAAGGGCACCCCCATGTTGCAAGACAGCAAAGTGAGGAGGGTTCAGAGCAGGCTAGATCCATGTAGCAATCTTATCCCCTTTCCTGTCTGAGCAGAATTACAGTGTTTTGTGTGGTTTCACTGTTGTGACCTTTTAATTGCTTATAAGGAATAATAGCAATTAATTTTGTCTGTACAATGAGGATGGCTGAGAGCGGTCCTTAATATGATTGATATAGATTCTCCCAGAAGAGAAGTTATTAATAACAGTTTCTAGCTTTGAGTCCACATGTGTTTCTTCAGTAATTTTACCTACTAACTTGCCAATTTGGATATGGGTAATGAAAAGCAGGCATTTCACAGAATATTAGTAACCAACAATTTGGAGACTAGGGTGGTGTTGGCCCATCCTCACAATGTTTCCACCCTTTGGGTATTCTGGAGAAATTAAAAAATATTGGCTGATCCTGATCCTTACTGTGAAGAGCAATTTTTGTAAGTAAATTAGCCAAGAATCTATTGTTTTAAGCAATTCACAAAGGAGGCCAAACTGGTGTTCATTCACCCTGCTTAAGTATTTCTGGTTCAAATTATTTCTTGTAACAATCATTTCTGGCAGATGGGTGAGTTTATATTGTATTGGTATCTTGATGGAGAGAGTAGGAGACTGTTTCCAATTTGAAACTATATTAAAGAGTAATTAGGCTCAATGGAAAAGATAAAGCCAATGACTTACTCTTTAAAACGTTTTCATCAGCAAGAACTTTTTCTTTTCACTGAGGTGTATTTTCAATATCTTATTTGTGTGTGTGTGTGTGTGTGTGTATGTATATGTATTTCATTTCCCAAACCCTAACAACAGGCATTATGAAGCCTATGTTTAAAGTAAATATTTCTTTACCTGTGTAAAATAAAACATCTATAATTCAACACACCAATGGACAGAGATTTTTATGGGGGAATGTCTTATTTATATAGCACGTAATATTTTACACTCTCAATTATTCATCATTCTTTGAAAAAGAAATTTAATGAACGACCATTTAATCATTTTGCCTTACTTCAGAGAAATTTAGAACTTGCCAAATTAGCTATTCAAAGTATTGCTTTTTAAGCTTAATGCTATCATGCTGTTGTTTTATGACACTTAAGTCATGTGTGTAGAGCTACCAAATGAAACCAGAATTTTGACCATTCACTTGAAATCCAGGTCTTAAAAGCTCTGAAATAGTCAAACTATTCCCTCTGAGTTGAAGATTTTGTTGCATAATCTTGGCCTCATTTTTATAGAATTCAGGGAACTTGAACAACCAGCATTCTAGGAGCTGTCACTTGTCCACTTGAAATTTTTTTTGTTACTATATTAATTTTACTCTAAATACAGGTGTTTCTGTTAAATTTGTCAAGTAAGAAATATATATTTTTGTTTCAGTGCTGTCAGTAGCCATCAAATTGAGCATTCAGCAAAGGCATGAATTGAAAATTCTCTAAGCTTCAATTTTCTGACAATTTAGATTTGTCCATTATAATAAAAAACGACACCACAGAAAAGATGCAAGGACACGATGAAGATTGAAATATAGGCTGAATTTATCATTCACCTTATCAGCAGCATATATAACCCTAGGAGTAATGATTAGCAGCTGATCTCATCTCTACCCTTCTTACAATGGCTATTTGCCTTACATTTGAATTTAACCTTCAAAAAGTAATATAAACAATTGAGCATGGAGAGGACATACAATTTGTCTAAGATATTACAACTGGAAAGCAGGAAAGGCAGTATTCCAGCCTGTTTCCCACCACTACAGGAATAGAATATGCTCACAAGGTAAATTATTTATTTCCTCCATTAATTCAAAGTCATCCATGACATTCCAGAAAGAGACTGTACATACACAGACATACATGTAAAATAAGCAATTGTGTATTAATCTGCTAAGTAAATGAAATAATATGAAAGAGAGTACAGGTCCTAGGAAGAAAAATAGAGATAAAAGCACCTTGCTTGGAGTAATGGACTTACATTAAATAGAGTCCTCTAGGAAGTCCTGATGGCAAAATATCTCTGGGGTTAAGCGCCAGTGGCAATGCAAAGAGGATAATAGGGGACCAGATATCTAGGCAGGCAGCAAGCAGCCAGTGTCAAATTCCTGTGGTGGCATTCCTGGAGTGTCTGAGGATCCACAAGCAAGCCAAGGAGAAGAACAGTCAGCAAAGCCTGGGTCATGGAAGAGAAATCAAAACAGAAAGGAAGGAGACAAGCATTTATAAGCCTTTGTAAGTCATTGTTGAATTTGGGCTTTTATTCTGAATGAGAAAAGAAACCACTGGGAAGATTGGAAAAGAGAATTTAAGTCATCTAACAGATCTAATAGCTTAACATATTCATTAGCAACTATGCAGCAAGTGGGTTAGGGAATCTAGATTAGAAACAGAACAACCACTTGTTCAGCTGATGTGATTGTTTAGTGGAGGGGTGACAAAGGCTTGGGTCCCAGTGGAAGCAGGGAAAATGCACAGAAGATTACCATGAAGGCAGAGCTGGCAGTGTTTGTAAATAGGTTGAGCCAGGGAGAGGGAAGAGAAGAGCCAAGTAGGTGCCGTGGGGTGGGATCTAATGCACAGGTGCAGGGTTGGTGATAGACAGGGGCTGGAGGAGGGGTGAATTTTGTGAAGCTCTTTTCTGATTGCTTCACTTTTGTCAGTAGAATGGAAGATGAGCGCGCAGCTCACTGTGCAGATAATGACATGGAGAAGAAACAGAAAGATGTGAGATGCTCATCTAGAAAAAGTGGAAAAGTAATAGACCAGTGAAATACAGCAAGATTATTAACAGCAATGTTTGTGATCAGGAATTTAACATACGATTAATCAGCCCCCTTTTGCTTTTTAACTCCAGCCACATTGAGAGGTATGAACAGATGTAAAACATCTGGAGAGATGAGCCAGCAGAATTTCATGAGGCATCAGGCAGGTGAGAAATAAACCTTCCATCTGCTGTGTCTCTGCAAGGTGGGGCGCTTTGTTAGCATAACTTAGCTTGTATGTTGCTGAATAATGTATAACACTAGCAAAAGAGATTGAGGACTTTTGAAAGAAGCCTCTCAATTTTTTCTTACTTCCCAAATATTTTTGACGTATCTGCCTGCTTCAAAGAAAATAATTTTCATTGGCATTTAGAATTTCTCACATTATAGTAGTTTTAAGTTCATTTTGCATTATTCTATATATAGAATACAATTAAGGAAAATAAAGAAACTTTACCTGTAGTCCCACTGGTTTAAACACTATGCTAATTATTTTCAAATACATACTTTTTTAATAAATGTGTGACATTCTTATAATAAAACTAATTTTGATGTTTCCCATTTAATGCTATACCCATATTGTTATATTTTCATCATTTTCCTTTTAATGGTTGTACTTCTTCTGCACTAAATGGAAAAGCTATTATTTAATTAAACACTCCCCTATTTACCAAATATTTAATTACAATGTACAGGAGATGCACGGCCATTTGGGGAATAGGTTCCTTCTATCGTTTTTAGCCCCTAGTTTGCTATGTTTCTTAGAATAAATTCCATGGAAAATGATCAGTCACTTTTTCTTTGCAGTAATTATTTTCTCTCAAATGAGTATTTTACTTTTGTCTCAACCTTCCTTGCTTTATGTTTCTAATAACTTAATAGATATAAAGGGAACTTCATTGTTTATGTCTAAAATTTATACTTTCAAAATACAAATTAAACTTTTTGTAATGTTGGACCAATTAATGTATTGTTACCAAACATTCATTGTTAATAGTTGAGAATTTGTCATTTTAAGTGATCTTTAAATTTAAATTTGATTTAATTTGAAATTTTCCATTAACTTGAAAGCCAATGTTTCTTGATAAATGAATCTCTAATTTTATAATAGTGACCTTTGTCAAAAACTATTTAGAAAGGCATTAGAGAGTGTCATATATGTAACCATATGTTGTAAACAATCATTTAATCTGTTTTGTTTTTTCTTGTGTTATATTATAAGGAATTTTTAAGCCTGCTTTATTTTTAATCCAAGAAAATAAGAAAAAATTCAATTTGGGAGTGTTTTACTTAAATGTTTTACAGAATATAATGCTATTGAAAAGACTCTAATTAGCCTAGGTTGAAAGAACACCTAATACATGTACAGCACTGAATAACATATTATGTTAATTAAAAACTACAAATACCTAATAATTTACTTATTTAAGCATATCTAACGGTATTTAATACTAAAATTCTACCTCAATGAGAGGGCGAGTATTTGTATGACTATCAGCAAAAGAAAATTTGGTTTAGTTACCTCTATTTTTTTCATTTTTTTAGACAAACAGAATGATAAAAATAAAGATCTTTTCAGTGAAAAATATATGATTACTAATTCATTTTTAGTTGTCTTTGGAATAATCATAGTTACTATCTTATGTTTTGAGTAGAAGATCAAGAAAGCTTTCTAAATTGATAATGCAAATTGATAAAGCAAAATCAAGTTGATAATTTGTAAAGGGAGGCTAAATGAATCTGCACATTTGGGTTGATGGACTTCCCAGGACAGGCCCAGAGTTACTCCACAAGTTCATATGGTTTTCCCTTGATGTTTTTTATTCTCAGTTCCACACATAGCACATTTGTTCTACCTTCACAATTTTCATAAATCTTCCAATAACCTAAGGATTGTTTTTCCAACACAGAGCTACAGAGTTGTGCTCTAATATCTGTTACAATTAAAGGAATATAAAAATTGGCGATCATAAATATATGTCTTCCTATTGTAAACGCTTTGCCCTGACTTGTGAGGTGGGCAGTTAGTTAGGATCCTTCACTAAATGAGCACTCTCTCTTTTGAAAACATGTGCTTTGCTCCACTTTGAAGAGCCACTTGGTCTTAGAGGTTGCCTCAGTGCAAATACCAACTGGGATTGCCTCTGGGTGAGGCATGCCTTCCCACACAAGCCCCAAATACTAAGACAGCTGTCTCCATAACAGGTTACTGTGTGTCTAAAAATGTCCCTTAGTCTAAATGGCCAACACGAAGTTTAAAAAGAGTCAGAGTAGGATGTGGGAAAGCGACAGTACCAGAAGAAAAATAAAAATCATGTAATCAACTTCCATTCCATGTAATTTGAAATGCCCCAGCTTAGTTCCTTGCTTCTTTTCCAATTTCTGGTGATGAGAAGAAAACTTATCAGACAAGTTATTTTAAAGGATTGAGAAAAAAAAATGACCTCCTCAACCACTTCAGAGTTGTCATTTTATTCTATTCATGTTTTTTATGCATATTTTACAGAGTGGGAACAAAGACCTATCTAAATCATAACAAAAAACTGTACTGTAAAAGCTCAATATAGAAGCCATTGTCACAAAATTTCATTCCCCCTTAAATTTCACTTGGGTATTGAGACGGTGTTATGTAGGACTAAATTGCTGAAAGGATAATCAAGAGTGAATTCTTCTACATATAATATCTTGCTTCTTTGTATAAAGCAATAAAGATAACAGATATTCCCAACACTTTGCAATCTTTCTCTTCTTAGTCAGGATTCAACAGTTCAACGGTTCTACTTTTTTTTAATGAATGCAGATCTCTATTGCTTTGTTTGTTTGTTTTTTGTTTTTTGTTTTTGTTTTTGGAACCGGGGATTGAACTCGGGTCCTTGCACTTGCAAGGCAGGCCACAGATCTATTGCTCAATTATGTATGAATGTCCCTGGGTCCCCACTGAATTAACTAACATTCTTCATTCAGAATTAAAGAAGTAAATAAGAGACAGGAAATATACCTCATCAACCCCTACTTAATCATGAAAACCGAATGGGAAAGCCAATGGCTTCCCAAAGTAAAACACTTCATGAACTTGTTCAGCTTTTTTAGGAACATATCCCCTTCCATAACCTTACCTTGCACACACACACACACACACACACACACACATACACACACACATACACACATTTCCCTAGCATTTCTATAATGCTCAGTCCAGACACTATTTAGGTTTTCTCATTGCACTTGGTAAAAGAGATGCCTGTCCCTGAGCTCCTGGAATTGTGTATAAAAGGAAATGTTCTAACAATTAAATTTGTCCCTAGCACCTCTATCAACTTTAAAAAATGAGATCACTATTATCATGTTCATTTACTAAGGTTTCCACAACAAGTATAATAAGCTTGGGGCTTAAAAAGACACAAATTTTCTGTCTCACCGTGGTGTAGGTAAGAAGCCCCAAATCAAGATGTTGGAGTCTGTGCCTTCTGATAGCCGTGAGAAAGAACATGCTCTTTGCTTTGCTTTTCCTTTCTGGTGATTTTCTGGCAAGTTAATTGTCTCATATCCCCAATTTTCACATGGTGTTTCCTATAGGTAGCTGTTTGTGTCCAAAACTTCCCTTTATGTAAGAAGAGCAATCACGCTGGATCAGGGTCCCATGACAATCGACTCTAACCTTATCCTTACTGATGTATCAGCAGTGATCCTATTTTCAAATCAGATCGCATTGTGACATGATAAGTGTTAAATTTTTAGTGTACAAATTTTAAACTCATCAAACTAATAATAGTTTATTAGAGGCAGTAACTTGATTCATGATTTGATCTTATTTCTAGACTCATAAATTGCAAGTTATTCCTGCTATTTATATACTTAATACAGAGATACCATGAATTTTCATTTTCTCTATAAAACCAGCACTGTCATTGATGTGTCCTTCAATAAACAGGTAATTAGTAAACACATGATTTATGCTAAGGAGTCTTCCGGATGGTAGGGACAAAGTACACAGTGAACACTGAACACGTCCAGCTCTGACAGATTTGCAGTCAAATGGGAAGCAGCCGACAAAGAAAAGTTTATAGTCAGTAAATTCTAGATATTAAAGGAAATAAACTTCTCTTCTGGATAGAAAATGCTGAGAGCAAAGTCAAAGTCTTATTTTCTCTTATTTTCATGACGTCCCCAAAGCCTAATTTCCCATGTATAATTATCAGTCTTGGTGACAATATGACATTCTGGAGGGATTAGTTTCTAGCAGAACAGAGTCCCAAGAGTGCATTTCAAGGCTCACTGAGCATCCATGAGCCATAAGCCACAGACAGATTTTCTGGCTTGGATTAGAGCCGTAAGAATTTGAGCAAATATTTCTCAGAAATATGAATGGAGAAGATTCACTCTAGAAATAATTTTTCCTTATGTCTTTTTCTGCCCCAAGCAATGTAAATAAACCATTCTTCAAGAGACACACTGGCATGATATTCAGATGACCACAGACAGAAGGGATGAGATAAATGCATATGAGAAAAAAGAATAGGAAAAAAGAAAAAGAATGTAACTGTACTGTATCCCTAAAATGTACCAATAAACTCAATTAAAGCTGAAAAAAAAAAGAATAGGAACAGGGAAACCAGGAAAATTCAATTTTTAAACCAAGAATAGGCAGCTTTAACATCACTACTTCCCAAGTATTACTAGGAAACATTTATGCGGAAGATATTCTGTCTTTTGAGTTTTGATTTTTTTTTTACAGTAACAAAAATGGCATCATTAAAATATATAGAAGAAACAAGTTTCACTTTTTAAGAAAGATCTAAGAGGTTCAAGCATCTTTCCTCAGTGGTATTAATAGTTCCAATACAAGGACTCTTTTGCAAATTCTAATGTAAGAATGATACACAAAACAAAAAGCTCAGCAAATTAGCCTAACAACAATTTTAAAAGATTTTATTTCAGTTTAAATGAAAGAGAAATGCTACAAAGCCAAGAACAGATCTACAGTGCATGCCTACATTTAATGTGACTAAATATTTACCTGAGTTCCCTGAAAAATTTATATAGGAATCTTCAATTTCAAACATAAATATATGAAATTTCCTATCATTGTATATGGCTGAAGATATAGTTTTATTTCTGGGCAATAAATTATATGTAGAAATGACATATTTTATTTATTTCCTAACAAGTAGCTCCGTTCTCACAGTCCCAGGCCCATCATCACCCCATTCTCTGTCCAAAGAGCTCTCTTTTTGCACTGGAAGAGTGATCTTCAGTGGCCACTTGGCTACGTGCTGTCAGCTGAGGCTTCTGATCACTGCAAACAGAAGACGACTATTAACACCGTAATTTACACACAGCAGTAAATAAATCCTGAGTGTTTCAAATCACAAAACTTTTGAATTATTTGTCCTCATAGATAATACTACCCCATCCAAACATGTGGACTCCATCATCATACTAACATTTAAAATTAACTGAATTTGTGAGTTTTTTTCTAGTTTTAGGTGTATATACTTAGATTCCATTGCTTTGATTTGCAATTTTTCTGGTACCAAATTTGCTGTGTATCTTATATGTCCGCAAGAGTTTTCAGTTTCCTTTTCTTTATCTTTAGTTTTCACAGATGTTGCCCATTTTCTACTAGTATATCTATATCATTGATTTTCATGAAATTTACTTGTGTTCATTTGTTTTCATTATTTAATATTTCATATATTTGCTTTTATTCTGGCAGCTTAGTGTAATGTGTTCTGAGTAAAAAGACATGGTTTTGTCTCATCAATATGATTGATTTTACCGTTGAGAGTTTATTATTTAAGAAATATTTTCCTATCTCTAGGTGACAAAGATAATCTCCTATTTCTTCTAGGAATGATATAATGTTTTACTTTTCATCAGTAGCTCTTCCGTCCATCTAAAATTTTTTTTTTCTTGTAGAGGGAGTAGTTTCTTGGTGCTATATATTGTTTTCCCCTTTATTGTTAACTTTGTAGAGCCAGTTTTCTTGTGCACTGCCCTGATATACTTGCATTGTGATTACTGTCTCAGCTTTGCTAAACAGTAAGCTCCCTTGCATGGCTTTTTGTGTTTTTATCACTGTCAGTGTTCATCCATAAAGAGCCAAAGACATCATATTATACTGATAGTGCATACCTGTTTTTATAGCAACATTATAATAGCTAAGTCCTGGATACCCATACACAGATGATTGTATAAAGAAAATGTTTCATCTAATAGAATATTACTCAGTTATTAAAAATTTGAGACATTTGTAGAAAAGTAAATGCACTTGGAAAAATATGGTGTAGAGCAAAGTAAAAAAACAAAAAAACAAACATGCATGCCTGAAGAGTCTATCACACATCTCATTTAACTAAACTAAAGAACAAAGAGCACAATAAAGGATGGATAGAAGAAGACAAGTGAATAGATCTCTAGCACTTGGGAAGAGGCACAAGAGAAAATGTGTAGAGGAGAGGGGAAGTAAGTAGCATAAATATATGCCAGGTACAGTAATCTAATAACCTTCATGGAGGTAACTATCACATAAACATGAAAGAAGTGTGGTGATATCAGTAAGAATGACAGTGGGGAATGGGGATTTAGAGGAGGACCGAAGAAGAGTTATAGCTGTCCCAGTGCAAAACAGTCACACCACAGAAAATGTCCAAATTAAAGGAGACTTTTATAGCCAGTGACCAAGGATAAGCTTAAGCTCCCATTTTCCTTGGTACCGATGAAGTAGGGAATCCCAGTTTCTAAAAGGAAAAACCGCACAATAGAATGTTTGAACCAGCACATGGATACAGAAGCAGACTGCAAGTTAAATTAAAATGCAACTTTTGGGATCCGCAGGAAATCCCTATTCTTATGTTTAGGGCCGCAGTATAACGTCCTATCCTTTGTTCTTAACCACAGACAAGATATGTCCTGTCCTTTGATCTCAACCACAAAGTCATCTACGTGCTGGTTAACTGATCATTTTGATCAGGCAATGCAAGGAGGAAAGAGGGTAAAGTTCAGGCACAGGCTTTGCGGGGGGCATCCCTCTGGTTAACTTGCTTATTTCAGGAGGAGGGAGGGAAAGGGATTTTAAAAAGAAGCAAGCTGTTGGGCTGGGGATTTCGCTTAGTGGTTCCACCACCTCCCTCACAAGCACTAGGTCCTGAGTTCAGGTCCCTGGTTCCAAAACAAAAGAACCAAGCTGTATTATATATAAATATCCATCCCCCAATATGATGTAAACTGTAAACTGCATGCACTGAGCACATGTACTAATTAGAAAGAAGAACTGAGAAGTACACAGATGAATACAGACCTATTCTGTCCTTGCATCACTATGATCATTTTTCAAACAAACAAAATAATGTTGTCCTAAATATAGTAAGGTTATATAAACATAAAAGATCTTTAAAATGGGATATTTCGGCTTGGATTCTCAAAAGTACAGCCTGAGTTCAGAACTTGTACTTAAGCCACTTACTTAAGGAATTAAAGACGTCCCAGTGAGGAGCTACACTTCATCTCAGCTAAAAGGCCAAGAAGCCACCCCCAGTGAGGAAGTGAAGAAGGGAAACAAAAAGAAAAGGGATCTGACGAAAGGTAATTACCACTAACGGCACTATAACTGTTGGGGAAATTGGGATTGAATGTAGATTTTACAGATTTTACAATTATAATACATAAGGGGAAGGGATGAGCAAGCTGTTGTATTTACCAAAAAAGCTATCATCTTTTTTTTAATCATTGAGTTTATCTGTACATTTTAAGTATACAGTACAGTTAGGTTGAGATCCACAGCCCTGGTCCTCCCTGGGCAGTAAGAGACCTACAGCGCCAGGAGAAAGCTCTCAGGCCTCAGAGTACAAGTGTTGGACCTTGGTGCATAGTTGGCATTGGCGAAGAAAAGGTAACAGGAAGTTGGGAGACCAGCAGTTTCCCCCGTAGGTGAACACAGACCATTAATAGGTGATCCAAATTAATAAACACGCAAATGCTGGAGCTTCCAGCAGGGCTTTTCAAGCTGAGCTAATATATGAACTCCTTTAATAGCCTCATAGAACACCTACAAAATGGTATTACTCATTTCTATCTTGTAAAAAATATAAAGGAATAGAGAAAATGAAGAGATTTCTCAGGATTTCAAGGCTAGGTTTTTGTTTCTACCTTTTTTTTTTTTCAGGAATTCAGGTCACTACAATATTGAGACAGCTGATACTATAGATGATTCAATATTTGTCTTGATTTCCCACTGAATTTTCAAAACGGTCTGTGAAAAAATATATACATATAGCTGTTAATAGCAAGAAATGTTTTAATTAAGTGGGAGAGATGAGTAAGAACAATGTGAAATATAAATGTTGAGATATTTTATGATTGAAGTGTAAGTACACAAACAAGAAACATTATTCAATTAATAAATGAACCTCATATTGTCATTCTTTTAATATTTTCTCACATTACTCACAATGAAAATAGTATTGCAAAGTTCTGACCTGAGAAGATATTCACTAGATATTGTTCTTAAAATCTCTCATCTCATGAGAGATGTAACAATGTTTTGGACTTCTATTTTCCTTGCTACAATTCTAAGTCATGATCCTTCACTGTTCTTCAAAGGAGTAATATAACATTACAGGGCCAGGGATTTAGCTCACTGGCACTGCACCTACCTTGCAAGCACAAGGTCCTGAGTTCAATTCCTGGTAACCCCCCCAAAAAAAAGATAACATTACATTTTGTCTTGCTGGTTATATGGTATAGCTTACTATTCTATTCTGGATTTATTGGCAGGCTGAGGGCAGAATGGCTCCTGTGAGAGATTTTGGCTATTCTCTACTTGTACTTTTTCCTTTGGATTGACATGTTATGAAATTCTCCTTTAGGAGTTACTATTTTAAAGGCAATGAAAGAAGATATACACTGTTCTAAGTCATAAAAAAGTTTAAAAATACAACATTCTAAATTATATATATATATA
>NW_022900936.1:15804081-15805991 GCF_012274545.1 Fukomys damarensis
ATATATATTTCCATTAGCAAAAGTATTTAGTTGGACCATGACCTTCAAGCTGGAATACTCTGTATTGCATCACTAATGATGCAATGTATCTATTTTTGTGCCTGCAAATACAACAAAGATATTTTAGCATCTCATTTCTTCATCTTGAAATGATACTCCATGTTTTCTATCATGTTATAGACTTATACAAATACTATAAACAATGCTAGAATCAAAGAAAATTAGTAAATATCAGATCAATGGAGTAAAGGATTTCTGACTAACATTAATACAACATTAGTAGTCTTGGTAGCGTGCCAAGCTTTGGAAATACACCAAGCAAAGCATGGAAGGCTATTAACTTAAAATCCAGCCTAAATATGGAATCTCACAGAAGCTCTTCCCCTCCTAATACCTAAAAGTGATCATTAGTTTGTGGGCATTTTCCCTACAAATCTTTTTGCCAAGTAAGCCCTGAGATAACAATGAATAAAGCAGAAAGTCTGGATGACAATTTCAAAAGGAATACCAACGAGTAATTCTTATTAATGAGGCAATAATAACAATTTAAAATGTGCTCTATATTTGACAGTCAAAAGATTAAACTGAAGTAGTTCTTCACTCTTAGAAAGTAAATAATAGGAGCCGCCATAGCTCCAGCTCCAGGAAGGTAGCCTGGGCCCCGATCCACTGCAGGAAGGATAGCCACGCCCCCCACCACCACAGTCTCAGACCTCCTGATTATGCCAGTCTTTGGACCCACTCTGCAGAGGCAGAGGTGGTCATACAGCGTATTTTTCTGAGTTCCCAACTTTGAACATCTTTAAAGAAAGGGCGTGGGAAACCTGTAGTAGAACAGTGTGGAGTTCAACCATTCAGAAGGTTGGGAACTTAATCGGGGCCTTGCAGCCCAAGGGCAGTCAGTGTCATGGCGTTCAGCCATCAGCTAACTGAGATCAGGGGACTTGTGTCCTAGCTCTCTCTGAGACCCCATCCTAAATGATAAATATACTATATTGAAAAGTTTGTTTACCGTAGATATGTTCTGGACTGCTTCTTGATTTCAATTTAATTCAAATGGTTTAAGGGTGATAGACTAGTGACTACCACAGGTGGTCAGTTTCCAAATTGTGCTTGATCTTAATGTGTTGCTGATGGTATCAGGTGGGGTAAAGCATTGCCGTTGATTTGATGAATGTCTTCTCTGATGTTATGAAGATGAGAATGACTGTGGGTCGTTAGAGACCCAGAAGCTAGGGTGCAACTATATCAGGAAGATTTGGGTGATAACCCAGAGATTAAACCAAGGACAGCCCAACAACAAAAATACAAATGAGAAAACAGTTAAGCAAGACACAAAGACAGAGTTCCAGTTCACCAATGGCAAACAGTAGGGCAAATGAGGATGAAAAGGCCTATAGTGAACCACCAGGACACCCTGAACTCAAAGCACAGGAAGTAACAAAAGAGATCAATCAGGCTCTAGAAAAATTCATAAGAGAAATAATTTCCCAGATAACCATAGAGATGGAGAGCAAAATGAAAGTTGTGATTCTAGAGTCTAGAACAGAAACTGACAAAAAAATCAATGAGCTCAGGACCTTGATAGAAGCCACGAAGGCCCAGCATAAGAAAGAAATGGAAACAATAAACGCCCAACATAGGAAAGAAATGGAATCCATAAAACAGATTCAAACAGATATCCAGGAGATTAAGCACTCCATTGCAATTGTATGGTGCCATGTACCACAACAGCAACAGAACTTTGCTGTTTTCTGGATAGTATTCTTTGGTTCTTTTTGTTGTTGTTGCTTTGTTTTGTTTTGTTTTTTAATGCAATGTGCTGAATGTTTATAATTTTGTTCAGATGACTGCAGAACCTGGAAAAGCTGTTGCTATCGATGCATAACATACTGCTATTATTGGTCTTT
>NW_022900936.1:15806023-15836797 GCF_012274545.1 Fukomys damarensis
ATATGTATATATGTATATACACACACATATATATATATAATTTGAATTTTTGGAAATTTTAACTGTGCCGTCAACCTTGGAAAAAGTTATCCCAAGTTACTGTGTTGAATTGGCATTGTACAGAAATTAACAGCCATATTGGTCTAGAAATGTTAATTTTTTTTCTTCCATTTGTACAGGGGTAATGCACTGTATTAAATATGCAAGGTCATATCTACATGGGTTTGATTACAGAAACTAATATAGTATTCTCTAAAAAATGGAAAAAAGAATAATATAAGACTACAAGAGTAAGAAGCAATTTAAATATGTTCAGGGACCATTTTCATCTTCAAAATTAAGGATTATTTTAAGTTTACATCATTGTGTTTTGTCTTTTACTTTCCTTTTTAGTTTTATTTTAGGATTTCTTATTTTTAATGTTCATACAGAGATTTCTTTAACTGAAATACCGAATAGTTTCTCTGGTGTGAAAAACTATAATAGTACACAAGATCCTAATGAGATAATTGACAATGTGAAATAGGAAGTAAAGGGCTAAAGGTGTAGGGAAAGTGGGAAGGGTGGGGGAAAGTTAATAAGGGAGAGGAGAAAAATAGGAGAAAATGAAAAAATGGAAATAAAGGGTTTGTAAATGGTAATTAGTGGAGGAGGGGTGAAGGGAGGGCAGGGACAAGGGGAAAAAATGAGAACCAAGACCTGTCATGTAAAGGTACAAGATCCCAATGATGAATGTAACTGTACTGTATACCTAGATTGTACCAATAAACTCAACGAGTAAAAAAAAGAAAGTAAATAATAGAGGGCCAGGATTTAGCTTAAGTGGTTCCACTGCCTTCCTTGCAAGGGCAAAGACCCGAGTTCAATCCCTGGTACCAAAAATAAATAATGGAGAAAAATAATTAAGAAGCTAACATTTCTTGTGCATTTCTGTTTCTTACATATTAATTCATACTTTATTAGGGTATGACAGATAGACAATGACTAAAAGACATTATGTCTTGTTTCAAGAAACACACAAACGTGTGCGGGCATACTTTTATTCTAAGTAAATGGTATTTAATAAGTAACTGGTACAAATGTTTTAGAAATGTAGAAGTCAGATTTCTGTAGACCGGGAAGCAATAGTAGCAATGCAAGTTTCCACAAGAAGATCTGATGAATAAAACCAACAGAAATGAGAGGTTTCTCACAGTCTTCTTTTTTTGTTCAGAAAATGTATTCCTCTGTAAGTTAAACAGTCAGAGATCCACATGACTCTTAGCTAAGGAAGAATGCTGTGCTTTGAATGTGTTACCCTGAATTTGTGTGTTGGAAACTGAATTATCAAATGTATATTTGGAGGGGGTGGGAGGAAGGTAATTAGAGTTAGATGAGGTCATATGAGTAGGCCCCTCATGATGAGTTAGTGACTTTATAAGAAAGGAAAGAAAGACCCATTCCTGCACACTTCCTCCCTTACCATGTGATATCCTCTCCTAGATTACTTTATCCATTATCCACCTGTGGTGTTTTGTTATGGCAAATTGAAATAAACTAAGAAAAAGGGAGAAAAAGACCAAAAAAAAAAAAGCTGCCATAAACACTATTTAAAAATCTCTTTATCTCCTGCTAAATTCTCCTTGAAAAAAAAAATAATAATAACAGTGCTGGGAAGGAGATTTAGCCTAGTGTTGCTGTCGCCCATCTCGCAAGCACAAGGTCCTGAGTTCTCAATACCTGGTCCTAAATAAATAAATATAAATAAATAACTGTGCTGACAAGGTCTTGCCGTGACCTGGATGTATTGCAAAAGGCTGTGATTGTGATAAAATTTTATATTAAATAGACAATGTCATTATGTTAGAGGTAGAGATAAAATAATTGTAATACATGTTATTAAACTTTTCCACAATTTTCAGATGTCATTCCTTTAGGAACAATGTGAACTCCTCTAATTCTTTTTTATTTTTTTCTTTCAACTAAAATGTTTTACCAGAGGGGAAAAATACATGACTTAGGCCACACAACATCATTTATATCCTTGCTTTAGATATTTAAAGTTTAGAAGAGTGGAATTTATTCAAGTCTGAATGAATATTATTCAGAAGCCATGCATCATGTGTTCTGATCTTTTAAGTCTTGCAATCAATTCCATCTATTTTCAAGTGATTATTCTAAATTTTTTCATCCATTGTGTCAAAATTTATTTGCTTGGTTGCTTTCTATCTCCATTTCAAAACAAGGCCAATGATTTTTAAAATAAGTTGCAATATTCCATTGTCTAGACACATTATCCCAATTTTCTCAGAAAAACCAAATGTCCTAGCCATTCAGGAGCAGTGGAAGTCATAAATTCTTCCCGACTCTCATACTTTGCTATAAAATAGATTTATAATGTATCATGAATAAGAAATCATATGAGTTCTTGGAAAATCGTATTCAAGAATCATTCGTGCGTTTCAAAAATAATTACTAATCACATAGTGTGAGCTTCACATCCTAGTAGGGACAGGGGAAAAAAACACAAACATTACCTGACATTATGGAGCTCACAGCACAGGAAGAGAAACCCATTAAATAAGTCATTTCTAGGACCAACCAGTACAAATTTTACGTCATTCAATACATTCTGTTCCTATGATGGACTTCAGGGATATAGTTCATTATGACAAGAAGTATCCATTGAGCTAAGACAACAATCTCATGGCAACCAAGGCACAATCAATGGCATTCTCGGCAATCACAGTCTCATAGGTCAGCCCTGCTTCACGTTAGCTGTGGTGGGCACCGGATGCCAAGCGGGGAGGTGTCTGCACAGCAGCACGATTGTATCTTCTGGGTCCTTAGTGCTGAAATCAATATCACTGTTTCTATGGTGGACATTTCCTTGAGTAGGGAAATGTTAATATGCCCAGTTCCAGGAGGGCTCTAGATTTTCATGGTCTGTTGCTTATATAATTGTCAGTGGAACATTCTTTAAGGAAAAGAATACCCAGGCATAAATACCAAATTAGATAAAGGAATTTGGAAGACACCAATTAAAAAAACAAAGAAACCTTGTAAGTCAGCCTTCACAGTATGCACACTTCTGTTGACAAGAATCATAGTATAATATGACCTGCAAAACACAAAGGGCAGAGTAACACTCTGTCACATTGATGCACTCATCTCCACACGATAATATGGAGAATTATCTATGAACTCATTATAAAAAGCTTATGACAATATAGCACAATATGAGTACGTATAGTTTATTTCCAGAAAAAATAATAAAATAATGAATTTTGGAATATATATAAATTGAAGTTACTATATTAAAATATTAAAGGACTATGATATATGAGTCAGTTCAATAACCATCAAAAAATATTTACTCCTGCTTCAAATAAATATTTTTATAAATATAGTCCTATTAAAATTATAAATTGACCAAAATTTCATATTAAAAATTATAATTAATAAATAAAACAGAAGCTCTTTAAGTCAGAAAATCAATATTTTTTCTGGAATTCTTGGTCAAAATAAAACAAACGAGTGGAATAATAAAAAAAATTGCTATAAAGAATGAGAAATTAGAGTCATTCATAGGAAAATGGATGCATATTGAGGTTATATTCTTAAGTGAAATAAATAAGTCACACATGTGTAAATACCAAACGTTTTCTCTGGTGTGAAAAACTGTAATAGTACATAAGATCCTAATGAGATAATTGACAATGTGAAATAGGAAGAAAAGGGCTAAAGGTGTAGGGAAAGTGTGAAGGGTAGGGGAAAGGGAATAAGGGAGAGGAAAAAATATGAGAAAATGAAAACATGGAAATAAAGTTTTTATAAATAGGGAAGGGAGGAGGAGGTGAAGGGAGGACAGGGGGTATGGGGGAAAATGAGAACCAAGACCTGTCATGTAAAGGTACAAGATCCCAGTGATAAATGTAACTGTACTGTACACCTAAAATGAACCAATAAACTCAATGAGGAAAAGAAAAGTTGGCATATTAGGCAATGATGGAAGATGATTTATCATTTAGAAAACCCATTTTTAAAGAAGCTATTAGAAATTGTAAGCATACTCAGAAAGATACGTAAGCACAAAGTGAACACACGGAAGTGTAACATGTCTATATTTTCAGTAATAATAAGCTCTAAATGTAGTGGGGGTAGCAGCCTGAAAAGTAACTGAAACTAAGAAAAATAATAATTTTAAATGACTTGAAAAAGCACACTGGCAACCAGAAAGAATAAAAATTGTAAGAATATTTATTGAGTCCAAATTAATAGTAAATTAAAGAAAACAAATACAACAACAATTTCTTAATGGAAAATAACAAACCTATTCCAATGTCAGCAGTCTTTGTGGCTCTTACCAGTCATACTATTTGCTTTCATTAAATGTTCATTTTCCTTTTGGAAAAAAGTTTCAAAAGTATCTAAGAAACGTACTAAATCAGTGATAGCATTTAACTTGAATAGACATAAACAGCTTCATCGAGTGAATATATAACCCAAGGAATATAATGGTGGCTTTAGATCCATGGGGAAATTCTGTTATTAGTCAATACATTCTGAATAGAGTCTCAGAAAAAAAGACAAGTATTTCTATCTAGCTCCTTACCAACGTGCACATAAATGGGAAGATTAGAACATTAAATATTAGAAAGTATAACAAGAAAACAGTAAAATATATTTATGAACTTACTGTAGCTAAAGTTTTCTTAAGACATCAGTAGCACAGGCCGGGATTTAGCTCAGTGGTTCACTGCCTACCTCAAGCACAAGGTCCCATTCGATCCCTGGTAAAAAATAAACAAACAAACAATATATATATATACATATAATGTCCAAAGTGACAAATTGCAATTTATTTCTTAATTATTACTTTGAATAAGTTGAAATCACATATATAGATATATATGAAAATTAAATATATTAATGTCACACTTAAAATACCAAAAATGTCAGAATATAATGCCTATCAGATACTCTTAACAATATATATATATATGACATCAGTAGCAGATCCCAAAGTTAAAGAGTGAGAACTTATACAATATTTATATTTTCTGTACATTAAAAAGATGATGTAAACAAACCCACATAGTAAAAGACATTTAAATTTAACATTTAAAAAGCCACCTCAAAGTAATAAAAAAGTAAAAACAAAAACTACAGAAAATGAGAGGAAATATTCATACATATACCAGCAAATATGAATAACTCTTAATATTAAAAACAATACTCACAAACTCATGGTAATTGGGAAACTACAAATTAGAGCAGTGATATGTAATTTTTAACCATTTAATAAAAAATTATTTGCTAGGATTATGCAAGATATTTGTACATGGTTGGGAAAATATTAAGAGACCATCCTACCCAAAGTGATTTTTTATATTTATTGTAACTTTCTTCCTATTAAAAAAATAAACAGAGTTCACAAACTTTCTAGTAATAAAAGAGGATAAAGTATGGGGACTGCCATCCTATGAAATATTGTGCAGCAGCTCAAAAATCCAGTACATATATATGAACTGTTAATGAACGATACCTAAGATGTATTGTCAAATGGAAAGATGGGGTGGCATGATACAATATAATCAGATGCAAGCAAAATGTATTTGTGTGCCTCTGTGTGTGTGGACATTCAGACGAGAGACTCAGGAAGAGGGCCAGGGATTTAGCTCAGTGGTTCTGCTGCCCGCCTCAGGAGCACAAGGTCCTGAGTTCAACCCCCGGTACCAAAAAAATTAAAAATAAAATAAAAGCAAAAATAGACTCAGGAAGAAGTCAGAGTAAGTCATTGATTGACAGCAGTAATCTCCCAGCCAACAAGTGGAACTGGAGAATTGGAGAGGTGGAACTTTAGGTGATCCTCTGACTCTCACATTCCTTTCATCACAGCCCTCTCTTGAATATGAGCTCAATCTTTCACTTGCTTTTAGCAAAGTAAACAGAACAAAGATGATGGGATGTCACTCCCATGATTATGTTACATTATGTAAGACTCCTCTCTGACTGGCTCACTCTTTCTTTCCCCATATTACTCATATTGATTATTTGTGACTTTACATAGAACTTGTAAATGAATATAGCAATTGGAGCCAATGAACAACTGGAACTAATGGAAACAGCAGTGCTGTTACAGAATCAGGTTGACACCACTTTCTGAGAAGCTCTACCATTCCTGTGTGTGTGAAAAAAGAGCTGCGTATGCCTCAGAGCCTCAGAAAGTCTCATCAAAACCAAGGAGTGAGTTCTTCCCCTCATGAGATGTAAAGAGCAAAGAAGCTACTTTCTTCAACACAGTGGACGTGGAAAATGGGGGAAAGGAAAATAATGTTACCTCAGAGTAAAATGACAACTAATAATTTGTCAGTTGTAGGAATGATAAAGTCATCACAAAAAATAAGTAGATCCTTAAACTAGGTAAAAGCTGGACGGAGAATGAGATATTCCTGAAGGACCTCCCCACCAGAAAATCTTGTTAAATAACAAGGAGGAAAAATGAGACTTTCTAATGAAGAAAATTAATGATCATCACTTTTATCGAATGGTCATAATTAACATCATCAGTAATCGAACAAACTGAAATAGGAAGGCAGCTATGCTCACTGCTATGCCAGCAATGCACAAACTGAAACAAGGATCCTTCTGGCAGAATAGAATGAGATGATAAACTATCCCTCCTCTGAAATCCTGCCAGAAACATAAAATGTGAATTTAATCATGAAAAAATAAAAATCAGTCAAACATAGAGTTGGAAGATGAGGGCTGGTAGTCTCCAAACAACAATAAAAAAATATTTCCTCTAACCTTTCTGTGTGCCAAAATGACATGAAATACAGAACGATTCTTAACAGATTAAAAGAGATGAAAGAGACTAAACTGAAATCAATGGGTGATCCTGAAGTGGTTCCTTTTTTTTTTTTTTTAAAGGTTCCATTTTCTGTAAAGGATATTTTGGGATGCCAAAGGGAACTTGAAGTCTAAGGATTGGTAGTCATATTATCGGTGTTAATTTCCTAATTTGGACGATTTTATGGTGGTTACATAGGACAGTTTCTTTTTGGAAACTGCGCATTGAAGTATTCAGAGGTAATGAGCTTCAATGATTTTTTGAAAAACTGTGGAGGATACAAACATCTTTGTTTTAGTCTTATAGCTTTTCTGAACGTTTGAAAGTATTTCAAATTGAAAATTAAAAATGGTAGTCTTTTAAACCTTGTCACGATATTCCCAAAACAGTCCGTGTTTGTGAATGTTTCCAGTAAGATCCATCAACTAAGAATATTTCCTCTCCAAAACAAATGTCACCATAATTGAAGAAGCCTAGCTATAAAATCTGATTTCCTACCAATATATTTCAGTACTAGTGAAAGTTTATGGCCCAATCCATTATGAAGCTTAATGATTCGCTTGAAAAACAATCGAGTTCATATATGACAGAATTTGGGACCAAGGCAATTAATTGCGTTTTTCCTTTCAAATAACAGTATGCTTGAGGTTAAAGTATCACTTTAACTTGCGTCACACAGATGGATAATTGATGTTTTCACTTTCCTTTTATTTTGTCAGTGAATCCAGAAAATTTGTAAATAAAATCATTGTTTTCAAATTCCACACACTAAAGTGCACACACGAAGACACACAGTCATGTGTTTCCATGTCCCCAATGATACGGCAAGATTGCTCCTTTCAAAATAATATCAGCTTTTACTGGAAACCACTAGACCACTAATGTACTTGCCCATGAATTAGAGCTGGAGATAGAGCAGATTCTCAGCCCCGTGTGGTTTTTACAGGCCAGTGTCATCTGTTTGCTGTTGAACTAAGGCCTTCCCACCACTGTTAAGAGATCCACCAAAGAGAACCTCCAACTTATCTTCTAAAATGGAAACGTTACAAATCATTTCTCCTTATAAAAATATTTTCTTCATCAAAGTTGTGTTTTAAAAACTGCACATCAAAAGCGAGAGAGGCAGAGTTTCTAAGAAGCAAAATTAGCAAGTGTACGTTATTACTCTGCTTTAGTGCATTTTTCTTCTACTTCACAAAGCTCTGGCCAACCATACATCAATAATTGTTACAATGTTGCCTAGTAATCTTCATTTTTAACCTCAAGTATATGTGTAGTTTAGTGAGATGTTTTAAATGAACCAAAGCCCTTCATACTTACCGAAATGAATATCCTTTGAAGAAATGTCAAGCGCCGTAGTCATTGGAGAAAATGTATTTGGAGCAGAAATCTTCTCAGAAACCACATTCTGAAAACATTCCCCTACATGGTTCCAACTCACTGAGTAAAGAGGTACCGGGTTAGCAGAGAAGGAAGCTCATTTCAGCCCCAGAGGAATTGGGTTGTGATAGCAATTTAGTTTTTTACTGCAGCTGTAACCATAGACCTATGAAGAAACCTTTTTGCTCATCAAGCTTACTCAAACACATAATAAAAACATATAATAAAAATAAGAATATTTACTCCTTTTGAGTTATCATCATATTATGTTAATCACTGTTATATTGCATAGTGTACTTTTATTATATTGTATATTGCCTAGAAAATAATAAATGCTTCATAAACAATGATTAATTATAGAGTTTGCCTCATTTGTATCTTCATAGGCAACATGGAAATGTAATCAGCATCATCATAATTTTGGTTCTTCAAATAACTTTGTGTCTACATGGTAATAGTCCACATTTTTAGAAAGTGAAGCATTATAAGTTTGAAGTGGATTTAGCTGAAATTTGATGCTGTACCTCTTGTTAGTGTTAAATTCTTTTCAGTAGACGAACATTACCATTCTAAGTGATTTCAGTTTCTGCTCCATTGCAGTATTTCAGATAGAAATGGAACAATTTCTTTCACTACTTTTATTTGATTATGTATGATATGATGATTCCACATAGTTCAAACATCTAATTTTTCATATAAGCTGAGAAGAAAGTGAGGGAAGCTATTTAGTTAGCTATTCAGTTAGAACATAGTAGAAGCAAAAAAAAAAAACATTTACAGGGGCCAGGGATTTAGTTCAGCGGTTTGGTGGCCTGCCTTGCAAGTGCAAAGACCTTAGTTCAATCCCCGGTACAAAAAACAACAACAACAACAAAAAAGAACAGAGTAGAAGCTTGTAAGAATCTAACAAACACTTGTTCTAATTTCGAGCTATGATATCTTTTAGATCATTGATTTCAGACATGTGAGATTTATAAACAACTGTAAACTATGATTTATCTTGGGGAAAAAGCATTCTGGTCAATTTTTACTACAGTTTGTAATCGGTGCTCCATTTAGGAAGCCTTTCCCTCCCCAAATGATGCTTTGTGGGTTTCCGAATCCAAAGGTCAAAATCAATATATGTATTATATATACATATATATATATTTATACATATTATATATATATATACATATATGATTGTATGTAGTCAATAAATAGAAAATCCTAAGATCATTGCTCTCTTACATTACCAAATATATAACCACAGTACTTTATACTTCATTTTAAATCTAAAAAATAATAATATAAAATTTTTGCTTTGTTTTGTTCTCCTACCAGGTCATATTCTAAAGATCCTAAGCTTGCTGAAGTCAGGTGTCATTTTTGTGAATAGAGTTTTTTCATGGAAGATCAGCAGGGATAAGAGCAAAATAAGAAATTGATAAATAGAAAACAGGGAGATAGTGCTTTTCCAAAAGGGACCAAGAGATGGGGATGAAAAAAGAATTGAGATGTGTCATGTATATGAGTCAATCACCACAATAAATATAATCATCATCTATTGCAAATGTATACTAAAGAATTATTATTTTAAATTCTAGCATGAAAAAATAAGACAACCCTAAATTGAAGATATATGGGCTGGTAAGTCTGTATGCTTGCCACACTGTTCCAAGCACTTCATTTAGTCATCAGAACGATCTCTAAGGTAAGTATTACTCTTCTCATTTCAAAAATACAAAATTGATTCTTTGAAAGGTAGAAGAGCTTCACTTTTCTCATCACATAGTTAACAAAGACAGAGCCACTGTTCAAACCCATGTCATCTGACTCCAAAGCCTTCATTTTCAACTGCTCAGAAAGCCATGAAGTAATACCCAGTTTCTCCTGCTAATAGTTAGCTGACCTCTCACCTGCTCTGGGAAGCAAATGGCAGAACTGTCAGGCTCATCCATCATACAAAAGTATCAAAAGTTCTTGAGCACAAATCACTTCGCGTTAAAAGCCTATCATGGGCTAGCATCTGAAAAACCACCAGAAAGTTGGGAACCAAGGTAAGGACAGAATTCTCAAACCATAGAAAAAAAATAAATAAAGCCACAGTTTCTGGAGCACATTCTTGTATCAGGTCAACCACTTAGTATTACAGAGGACAGAGCCACTGGCAAAACATTGCTTGCCCACAGTTTTAGTCCCTTTCAACATGTGGCATATAAATGATACTTGTATGCTTTCAATTGACTTGAGTTAGTGCAGTTTTTGTTCATTAGGGAGTAACTTCTTACAGAACCAGTATGAGCAGTCTAACCATAGAACTCAGAAAGGCTGCCAAGCAGGTTCTTTTCCAAATCCCTTCTCTGCCAAAGAAGAAATGGGGTGTAAGCAGTTAGATCAGATGTTTTTTTTCCTCTGACCTGAGACTTAGGATTCTACGATTTGTAGAAATGTGAATTCTAAAATTAGATTCTTAGAAAGCAAATTGTTGAATTTAGGTAGATTCTGACTCTGGAATCTTGAATCTCTTGAGTGTAACAGTGAGCAGAGTTTCCTCCGGCATGGAATGGGCAAAGAAATCAGTTATTCGGGAGACATGCCAGACCTTAACCTGAGCTTGGTTTAAAGGCAAAGGAGGGTACATAGACCATTGAGAGGTTGATTTTAGTCTGAAGGTTTGTCACCAGAAGAAGATGAAATGGTCTCACTTGGATATTTTCCATAGTAGAAGCTTGGTGCCTGGGCTTATTAGTTATTCTTTGTAGATTTGTTGACAGTTCCTATGGTGAAATTGTTTGGGGGCAGGTTAGCTCTCTGACCTTTGTTTATGGCTTCATTAGCAGAGGAGTGATACGGGGGATGTTGAAAAGGCTGTGGATTGGGTTTCTGTGACACATTGGTCCCACCGTGTGTTTGGCTCCAATATGATTCCTCCTGAAAAATTTAGTTAATCCATTTGATGTGCTTATAGCAGAGGCAAGAGCTGGTTTCATCTTTGCAGTGCCTAGAAACTAGGACCATTTTCCCTTGCAATTTGGCCTGAACAAAATTTAGCTGTTTAGTTAGAACATAGTAGAAGCTTGTAAGACTCTAACAAAAACTAGTTCTAATATTCGAGCTATGATATCTTTTAGATCATTGATTTCAGACATGCGAGATTTATAAACAACTCTAAACTATGATTTATCTTGGGGAAAATGTTAGCATTCTGGTAAGTTTTTACTAGTTTGTATTTGGTGCTCTATTTAGGAAGCCTTTCCCTCTACAAGTGATGCTTTGTGGGTTTCTGAATCCAAAGGTCAAAATCAATGAAGCTTTAATTCTATGGATAATACTTCATGAGTTCTCAGCTAATTATCTAATTATGGAATGCTGGCAAATTTTGGAGATCCTCAAGTAGACTGATGAAGACTATGAGGTCATAAGACAGCTATCACTAGCTAAAGAATTCTATTAATCTATATACACATGAACATATATTTGGAATATGGGAAAAAACACGAAAATATTTTTAATGCTTGTATTTATTCAAAGGTAATAATGTGTGGCTTTCAGGATGGTTCTGCTATTCTCTGGTTATTACCAGTGGCTTATGAAAGGGCAGTGAGGATGCTGCATTATTTATCTGGTATCAATGTCCCAGTGATTACATTCCCTTGTCCCTGTGTGAGATGGAAATGTTGTACAGCTTAGAGGCTGGTTAGTTAAACATAGTCATAGCCCTGGCCTGTTGAGTCATTTTGCAGTTGTGATTAGACGACTTCATAGTCAAGGCACAGGATGGGTACTATCTGAGATATAATAGTTTTGAAGAGACACCAAAGGCTAGGATGCTAAATTTTTGCATACAATAAAGTTTAACTGGAACCCCAAAATACTAAATGGTAGGTTAAGTGATATACATATTCTGAACTCTATTAGTTATCTTTCATCCTCAAATACCATTGTGCTATTACAGAGAAATATTTAACCACTTTTCAGAATAAGGTCTTGGGGCCTATGTAGGTAACACTTCTCTTACTGCGCCTAGGTATTCACTCCCTTGTATGCTGCAGGAGTTGGCTGCAAGTAGCTCACATGAGCATCCTTCAGAGGGTAATCACTGAATGACAGGAACTGATTCATCTAGAGATGCAAGTGAGGTTATCAGCACCATCCCCCACACACACTTGTGAGGCTGCCTCTTAGCAAATGAATAAATGAACAGAGATCTCACAGGAAAAGCTCCTTACTTTGGGGCAGGACAACCTCTTGGTATAGAATGTCCTATGGAAAACACCTGAACAATATGCTTCTTTCCTTGGTCTGCTCTATTTTCCTTAGTCCCTGAGGTGATTTTCCTCTGATCTTTATTATTTCTTTCCTTCTGTTGGGTCTGGATTTGGTTTTTCTTCTTTGTCCAGAACCTTGAGATGCATCATGAAGTTATTTATTTCAGATCTCTGTGCCTTTTTGATGTAGACACTCATGACTATAATCTTTCCCCTTAAAACTGCCTTTGTTGTATCCCAGTGATTCTGGTATGTTGCATTTCCATTTTCATGTGATTCTAGGAATTTTTTAATTTCCTTCATGACTACTTCAATGACCTACTCATCATTCAAAAGTGAATTGCTCAATTGCTATGTGAACCACTGAAATTGGTCTGTCGTGTTGTTGATTTTTAGTTTCATTTTATTATGATATGATAAGATGAACAAGAAATTCTTTCAACTTTTTGTGTTTGTTTAGACTTGCTCTATAGCCTAAACTATTATCGATTTTGGAGAACCTTCCATAAGCGGCTGACAATGTGACAGTTGTTAGAGAATATTCCAAAGACCTCTCTGAAGTCCATGTAACCTGTTTACTCTGTTTCACTGCTGATCTTTTGAGACTTTTCCATCAATAAGTCTCTCACAGAAGAATCCCACTGCCAGCCGTCTTTCTGAGAAAACGTTAAGTGGTGTAAGAAGGTACTGTGGTATGGATATCTTAAAGACAAAAGAAAAAAGAATGCAACAATAATTAAGAGTGAAAACCCTAAAATTCTAGTGGAAGAAGACAGTATTAATTACTAAAATGTAATGATTGCATGTAAGAATCTCTGCCAATATTGATTATGCCAAAAAATATGCTGTAAGCAGTGCAGGCTGCAAAGAGTCAAATCCCTCAATTGGCTCACTTTAAGAAGCAAGTCTGACTGGAGCTATGTGACTCACAGAAGGTTCTCTTGAGCACGCAGGTCAATATGATCTCCCTGCTAGACCACAGCCGAGACCAGAGTAATGGCCTGTGAAGCTGTGGGGCTAATGTGAGATAACATATAGCTGAGGTCAGAGGAATCACACCCAAATTCCATTTCCACAATTAGTGCCTTCATAACTAGAAGGACAATATTCTAATTGCAACCACATATTTTGTCGATCTTGCTTCTAATTTGAAAATGCTTTGACTCCTCTTTAAAGCTGTGCTTGCATTAGTTTCCATGGTAATTTCACATACTGCACATCTATACCTGCACCTTTACCCTGACTGATGAATAATAAAGCTGGTGGAAGAGACAGGCCAGTGCCTTTTGCCAAAGGGGCATTGGCCGTCCTGTTTCACACTTTCTCCTTAACTCTATCTCAAGTTTCTCTTCAAGCCTGCGTCATGCACTGGACAGGTGGGGACTAGAGATTTACTGCAGGACTCTCTGACAAATCTCTAAATTCTTTTCCATTGTTTTATATCTTCTGCCTAGAAAAGCACCTAGTTTGCAAGAGTTCAATGAGTAAATTAGGAAATTGATGAGTCAATCAGACATCTACCTTCTCTATAGGAAAATTCGATTTCCTGAAGAAATAAATAAAGAACCAGAACCCCAAATGGGGAAATAATTGAAATAAAATAGCTTAGACTCTACAAAGCCTTGAAACAGAGGGGGAAAGGAAAGTTTGTTTTGGAAGAGCAGGATGAAATTATGGTTACCAAAGTTCAAAAAGCCAACCCTGGATACACTTTTATGTTTTTATAGGCCTGTTCAACATAGTTTCTCAGTAGATATAGACTTATAAAACACATGGTTCTTGGATGTTTTATATTTTAACAAGGAAAGCTGTTTAATAAATGAAATCTAGCTCATAAACTCATTACTGCCCATAATCAGATAAAAGCAGTATTTGCAGGTATAAGCTTGTTTGGTAAATTGGTATTTATGGCAGTCAATCAATAATAAAGTGAAGCTGTACTGAGTAACTAAAAAGTTTTGAATGTATTGTGCTTATTTTTCCACAAACCAGTAAATGCTCTATTTTTCTATAACAATTTAAAGGAAATACAGGCAAATACAATAAAATTTATAATTTCATGGCAGTCTAAACTAGCTCTAATTCTTGAAAAAAGTCATAATTTTATTTCAAAGTTGAATCACTTATAGTCAGTATCATCGTGCTTTGCTTAAAGCGGGTTCTTGGAGGAAGTAACAAATTGTTACAATGGAGAGCCAGAAGATGACTTGTTACTTCCCAAGCGAAGTGAAACTGTGATTGAATCACCCACGGAGTAGAAGTCTGTGGTCACTACTTTTCCTAGAACTATTTTGTTTTAGTGGAAATGAATTAGACTGGTTTATTCTTTAAAGCACGTAATTAAAATTCCTCAGTTTTTATACGCTTATCAGACATCTAAAGATATGTAAAGATACAACATGGAAAGTTTTCTTTAAAACTGATCTTCCCACTACCTAACCAGGATTCCAAAAGTTATGTCTCTGGGTAAATCCCAAGGAATCAATACTGGAAGTTAGCAGTGTTTGAGGATAATGATATTCTTTATTGAGGGTTTTTTGATTATTTATATGTATACATAATATATAAACGATGAAAGTAGACATGTTAAAGCATAATGTGGTATACGATGAACATATATATTTTATTTGTCAAAAATATGAAATAAACGAAAAATGGAAATTAAATCAACCATATGTGTAAAATCAAAAGCCTCTCTGTTGAAACTTAGAGGTATACAGAACACAATTTGAAAATCACTGTGTGAAACAAATAGTAAGAATTAACCTCCAAATCTTCTGTCAGTATTCTTTTCCTCCTTTGTTTCTTTTCTTTTTTTAAAGACAAAATCTTGCAAAGTCACTATGTCACCCAGGCTGGGCTCAAACTTATTAACCAACTGCCTTGGCCTCCCAAAGTGCTGGGACTGCAGATGTGCACCCATCCACTAGGAAGGTTCATCCTTCATTTCTTCAGCAACACAGAGCACTAACAAGAACTCATGAAAGTAAGGGCTTGTAACATCTAGAGACAAAACCACAATAGCTAAAAGGCAGTGGGCAACATGCATCATGTAATCTTTAAGTAATCAGTTCCACTGTGTAGAATTCTACTTATGAACCACCCCACCACACATCAAAGTCACTTACAAAACATTATTTTAAAACTTATAACCAGAAGCCATTCTACACCTTGAAAATTAGAATATCCACAATTGGAACCCAGATATCTACATGGTTTTAAAACTTTTGCCACATGGCTTTATTGAGGAAAGATTGGGAACCACCAGAAAATGCCTTCGACATTTTCCATGTTTTTATCAAAACCATACTTTAATCTCAAAGATTAATAATAAGGCGGTATAAGGATTGTGGGTGGCTAAAAATATAAAGAGGTGGATAAGAAGGGAATAACTGAAGTAATAATAAATCTTCAGAAAAGCTGTATGGATTTTCTGAGGAAATTTTTTCAAAAATCATAAATTTTACTTGAGTGTTCTAACTCCATATGCCACTGTTAGTGTTTCTCTTAAAGTTATGTAAGATGTAGGGGGTGAGCTATGCCTGCAGAAACTGGATTTGAGAAGTGTGGTATACAGAGTCGATAGAATATCATCCAAATACTGAATATACTCTGTGAATGCCACTTACTTTAGATAACCCGTCTCAGTCTTGTATTGACAGAGTATTTAGCATTCTTAATTATAAACTAGAAATGACCCTGATATTATTTATACATGTTCATCACTCACATGTGATAGGAAAGTTGGCCAGAAACACAGAGGGAAATATCAAAAGTATGCACGTTTCATAAATGTCAAACTGACCTGAAACTATTCAGCCAAAAAGCTTAGCAGGCAGTTTGTTCGTCTTTATATCTTCATTAAGCAGGAGTTTTGGTGGCTTTTTCCATGTATCCCTAAGAATTTTCTATTTGATATTCCAAATCCATTTCTTATCATTTTCCCTCCTGCCTTCTCACTTCACAAACTGACTTTTTCAGACTTTATTACTGGGTATGTTAGTGAACTTTTCATTGTGGTGACAAAATATCTGAGAACAAATAACTCACAGGAGGAAAGCTTTATTTTGGTTCATAATTTTAGAGGATTTAGTCTATTATCACTTGGCCCTGTTGCCTTTGGGCCTGTGTCCAAGTGGTGCACATGGCAGAAAGCATGTCTCAGAAAGGATCTGTTTAAATCATGGCCACCTGGAAGCAAGGAGAGGCCAGAAGGGACTGGGGTCCCAATATTCTCTTCAAGGGCATACGTCTATTGACCTTACTTCCTTCTCCTAGGGGTTGGTGATCAAACCTTCAACAAATGGCCTTTGAAAGACATTTAAGATCTAAACCTAAAGGAGATGTTATTGCCCTTTGGTTTCTGATGGATACCATCAACAAAGGGAAGGAATGCTAATTTAAGACATTAAGTCCTCTTTTTCTGTCATGCCATTGTTACCAGTGATCTTACTTTGATTCCCATAAATCATGCCCATTCATTTGTAAACAATCCCTTTACTAAAGTTCCTTGAAATTGTTGCCATTTAACTTACTTATCTGTTTTCTGCTGCATCACTGTTTGATAAACAACACTATATTCTGTTTCTATGGAGTTTTATTTATGTGTTTATCTTGATAGATGAGCATTAAAAACATGGCCTCCTGTTTGTAGTCAAGCATTGTATCACTGAGCTACGTGATCAACCCTTTTTATTTTCTTTTGAGGCAGAGTCTCACTAAGTTTCCCTGGCTGGTCTCTAACATGCAGTCTCCCTTCCTCAGCCTCCCGAGAAGCTAGGATTACAGGCATGTAGCACGACACCTGGCTTTCTTTTTTTTTTTTTCCTCATTGAGTTTATTGGTACATTCTAGGTATACAGTACAGTTGCATTCATCATTGGGATCTTGTACTTGCATGACAGGTCTTGGTTCTCATTTTTTTCCCTTGTCCCTGCCCTCCCTTCACCCCCTCCTCCCCTCCCCATTTGCAAACACTTTATTTCCATTTTTGCATTTTCTCCTATTTTTTTCTTTCCCTTATTATCTTTCCCCTATCCTTCCAATTTTCCCTACACCTTTAGCCCTTTTCTTCCTATTTCACATTGTCAATTATCTCATTAGGATCTTATGTACTATTATAGTTTGTTCACACCAGAGAAACTATTCAGTAACACCTGGCTTTCTGTAGAGCTTTAAGAACTAGCTTTAATTTATCCTTAAGCTCTGTTATCTTTATATATTTTCTTGATTAAATAAATTTTATTTTTTCATTAAAAATTGAACATAAATAAAAATTATAAACTATCATTAAGCAGTTATCACTGGGTACCACTTATTTTCCTAAATTTGAAGGGATTAAAATCTATACCTCTATCTGTAGGATTTGGGAAGTTTAGGAGAAAAGCTCAGGTAAGGCAACAAGCATAATTTTTCAGTCTCCTGGTGACAGTGTGAAGCCTGGACGAGGTGCAGAGCAAGTTGGAAACAAGAGATCACAGGGCGAGAGACCTCTTGAGTGACAACCAGGGTCATGCCAGCAGTGTGGTGTTCTAACAGGGTACGGTCAGGAAGAACACACCTTATACAGTAGTTCAACTGAACACTGATTAGACAAAGTCATATGGAAGAGGGGAACAGTCAAAACGTAGTAATAACTTTAGACAAAAAGATTTAAGTTCCAGAGGAAGCTTTTAGTTTGAGAAAAAAGTTTTTAAATTTCAATTAGTTTTATTGTGTTTATTTCTGCAGGGAAAAAAAAAATTCTCACACAGAGAAGAAAAGGAAGAGAATTCCAAAATAAATGAGTCTGGCAATTATGGGCACAGTGTGAGGAACTCGCTCCCCATTGATTTCTAACGTATTATTTACATGTGTTACTCATTAGTTGTTTTAAGTGACCTGACTTTCTGTTGAATTAAGCAAAATGGACACAATTTATTTCTAGTAAACGTGATAAGAGAAATGAAAACTACACTTTCTTACTCATTTGTGTTCTTTGCCCATCTGAGTTTCAAATTTAGCTCAAAGTTTTTCATCTAAGCTACATTACAAGAGGGAAAGCATTTGTGAATAGATCAAGACCTAAACCTGAAATAGCATGCAGATATTGTGACAATAAAATAATCATTACAAACTATTTTTATGAGTTATGTATAAATAAATAAGAAGCATATGGAACATATTTCCCTGGAAATACACTCTGATTTGAAAAGAATTAAAAAGAATAAAGTAACCACCTTGGCAAAAAGCTGATGAGAGTTTGCCAAACCCCAACAGTTGGAAAAATAGTTCGAAATATTTGAGGAACCCAAACATGGACGGACTTGCCCTAGTTAGAAAGTTAGAAAGCCTTTTACGGTCAGATGAATGCGGGTAACAGTGAAGGAGTTTGGGTGGAAAAACAAATCATGAATAACACATGGTTTGGCGTTATTCCAGTCAATTTAACAGAAACTTAGATTAAAACATTCCACAAAATGTACTTGACTCAAATGTTCACACCAAACATGCTCAAGAATTTCCCGAGTAGTTGACCCAATTTGAGACGTTTTACCCAGTTAATACCTCTATATCACTAAGCATCCCGCACTGTTGAACATAAACTCTAGCCTTTAGGGAGAAGGATTTCAAAAAGTTCAGCAAAAAGCTTAAGAATGACCACATGGGTAAGTATCCAGCAAAGAAGGAAAGATTGAGTGTCATTGGTATTATAGGAAGGAAATTCTAAGTCCGTAGTTAAAAATTGTGCCCATGACTTTTAAATTTTCTTATAAGTAGAGGCTGGAAGGTCTTTGAGACACATGACACAAACAAGCTAGATTTCGTTAAACACTGCTGGTATAAATACTGATGGCAAAAGCACTTCTCGTAAAGCTCAAAAGGAAATGTTATAGAAAACTGGAGGAAAGTTGATTCTTGTATAGTTGCATCTTATTAGCTGAATTGTGCTTATATTTGTATAAAAAGAAAGATTTCTAAGAGAGGAACTTGATAGTTATCTGAGAACATTTCGATTAGAATTTTGGTTACTTTTTTTTTTTTTTGTAACAGGGATCAAATTCAGGACCTTGTTTGCCAGGCTGAGCTATATCCCTGGCCCTCAAGTAGAATTTTGAAGGTGCAGTACAAATGGATTTTTTTTTTCTCAGCTTAATGTAAAACATGAGTTGAAAAGGGTAAATTGAAGAAACACTTGTTCAGCAAAACAGAATCAGAATTTGATTCCTGGGGAAATTTTCAGCCTACACAGATGGTAAGAGATGGTGAAATGAGGATATTCTTTGTTAGAACCATGTACTCTGGAGGGAAAACCCAGTGTGTCTGTATAACCTTTTGCTAGTGCTGAAAAGAGTCAGCACATGTGAATCTCCTTAGTTATCTCAGCAGAAGGCAAGCATAGAGATGGGATTAACCAGGAAAGATCTTTGGAGTGCCCTTTTCTGAGATAAATGGGCTCTCCATCCTAACTTCCAGAGAACATGAGACTGAAACATGGGTAACTGAGAGTGAAAGTGACAGAAGTGACAAAATGAAAGAAGTTTGTCAGACTCTCAAAGTCTGGAGGCGAGAAACAAGCTGGTAAAACTTATTCAGCTTCAAGCCGGTGTTACCTTCAAGAAAAAGCAAATAAAACTCTAAACGCAAAGCAGTAAGTCAAGGCCAAAGTCTTAGCGAAAAGAGGATAATTCTCAGGCCCTGAAACACAATAGAATTCTGTTGGATTTCAAAATTTCTTGAAACCAGTGACTCCTTTCTTCTATTTTATCCCTTTTAGTATGGGAATTTCTGCAATTTAATTTACTGTGTCTGCCCCACCATTGCCCTCTGTGAACATATAGCTTGTTTTCTAGTTTTAGAGGTCCACAAATAGAGAAGACTTTTGACTCAGGTTGGGATCATAAACAGAGTCTTCTATATTCTTGACTTAGGTGATTTAGTTGATAAGATTTGTGATTTTCATTTGGGTTAGTAAAATAAGACTTTAGATTTAAGTTTATGCTGTAATTATTTGAAACTGGAAGAGATGATGGAATAATGTGAGTGTACTTTGCTGGTGAGATGAGCGTGAAACTTTGGAAAGGGAGAAAACACTAGTAGATAAAATGGTGGTTCTCAGAGATATCCAGCCTTAATACCTGGAACCTGTACATGTTACCACATTTAAGAGGAAACAGTATTTGTAGGTGTGATTAAATTAAAAATATTGAGATCTGGAGAGTAGTCTGGTGACTACTGGCTGGGCCCACTGTAGGGTCACATGCGTATTTGTGAGAAGGAGGCAGGAAGAAACTTGACACCACCAGAAGAGTAGAAGACATTGTGACAGTGGGGACACACTGGGCTGATGCCGCTATCAGCCAACAAATGCCAGTTGTCACCAGAAACTGGAAGAAATAAGGGATGGATACTCCCCTCAGACAAAGTAGGAGAAGCAAAACCCTGCTAATGACTTGATTTTTGCTCCGTAATATTGAGTTTGAAATTCTGGACTCCACAACTGCACAAGAACAAATTTCTCTTATTTCAAGGCCTGAGTTTTTAATAATTTGTTTTAAAAAGCCATAGTAAACTAATATAGATGAAAAAGGAAAGTAGGGCAGTGATCTTTCCACAGCAATGATCAGAGGCTCATGGGTGCCATTAGCGTGTCAAAAGTAGCTATGACTTTTTGCAGTAAGAGTGGTTGCACATAAGAGGAAGGGCTACTTCTTCCTTGAGTCAGGTTGTATATCACAAAATATACTTCAGCTATACTTAGAGACAAAATACAGCTTATTCTGATAAATAAGAGAAAGAAGATAATGAAACTATCAACAATGGAAAGTGCAAAAGCTCAGAGGTAATAAGGGGATGTCTGCAAACCAAAACACAACCCTATTTGGATGGAACAAATGGTCATTGAAACATGGGCTACTAAAAAGGCTTAGGCTGTAATGTGGGTCCTTATTGTGTGATAAGAAAGATTTTAATAATCACATAAGAAGGGGGAAATGTGGAAGACTTTTAAAGCAACAGGTCAGTAGGGGTTCATGAAGTACAGTGTAGTTCAAATTTTTTAAATGTTTATCTTAGAAGCTATGTAAAGAAAAAAGTAGAACAGGGTCAAATAGAAACCAGGAAACCAGTTAAGAAACAATAGCAACACTCTTGGTGAGATAATATGGCAGAGGTGGCAAAAGGAGGTGAAATTACAATTATTTTTTGAGGTCAAACTGCCAGGACTTGCTGGCCAAATAAATATTAGGAATAAGAAAGAATTGAAGGATTTTTTTTTTTCTGCAACAGAGAAATAGATACAATGTCACTAACTGTAAAAGGAGTGCCAAGGAAGACTCCTGGGCTATTTGCACAATTCACTCATTGACTTAATAAATATTTACTATCCACCTACTTTGTCCTGACTCTGGGATAGCAATGTTCAGTTATGCTCCCAACCCTTGAGGAGGTCAAGAAGTACCAGCAAGATGAGTACAAGCAAGGTGAAGAAGAAAACAACACTGACAGACTGTTGAATTTTTGTTTATTTTTTTGTTGGAATCAGCTTGGTTTGGCTTTAATTTTTATTAGCTAGGCATTGTGGGAAGATATAATAGTAGGTAAAGAAGTTGTAGTTTGGACAAGGGAAGGTGGATAAACTTGGAAGTGAGGAAGCAGAGGGGTAAATCAGCTGTCAAGAGAAAGCTGGAGAATCGCAAGTTTCAGCCCAGACTTAGGTCCTGTCTCAAAATAAAAATTTTAAAAGAGCTAAGACTTTAGCTCAGTGCAAAGGCTCTAAATTAAACCCCAAGTACTGAAAAGAAGAAAATAGAAAAAGGTATTGTTTTTTCCTTAAACGCAAATGAAACCTGATAACTCTTAAATGATTAACTTTGAAATGCTTTGGCTTGTAACATAAATAGATCACCATCCTGTCTCCTCCAACCCATCACGGTCAGCACAAGATCCCACAGCAGAGAAATTTATGATTATTAAAGGCCTGTACACAAATGACTGCCACTCCACCCAACACAGCTGTGAAAAATGTTATTGTAATAGATACAAAAACTGGTCATTTTTCTAATTTTATGACATGAAGAAAATATTATTTTGGATGTTTTAATAGATGATGAATTTAATTGGCACTGCTGAAATTCAAACCAGACATGTGACTCTTCAACCCCAAAGTCATGCTATTACCAGTATAACAAGCTACCTCATAAACACCCAGCTTAAAATCCCAAATAATCAACACACGTGTTTCTTTTGGTCAATTTGACCCAGATTTTATTTCTTTGGGAAAAATACAATTTTTCTGTTATATTCAGACTTCAACACATTTATAGATATTACCTTTAGTTGGTTTAAGATAATTAAAGAATATGTCTATTTCAATTAATGATGCTTCATCTTTGGAATTCAAATTATATTTATTTATTTTTAATAAAGATGTACAATTGACCACAACATTTAAGATTCTCTGGCACGGTTGATAAACAATTTTCTTGTCTTTTAAAAATGATTTTTTTTAAAGCTTGCACATATATTAATTGCCTTTCCCTTACCTTTTCGTGAACACAATGAAGGTAATAGCCAGTTTATTGTCTTATTCTTCTCAGCCATAGTTTCTCATATTTTCGTATCTCCTCAGTCTTCCAAAAAATCCTTTGTTTTTCTCACTGTTAGCCAAAAGCTGTTCTTCCCAAATATTGAGAAAATAGATTTACCACCAACTACTGATTTTATCTAAAACTTTCTTTAACTTCATTGTATGCGTGGTTGTCCCTTGATATCCTAGGGGAATCAACTGTGGGACTTTCCACAGAAGATAAAATCCAGTTGTATTTAAATTCCTAATCTGAAATGGTGGATCATTCATATGCAGTCTATGCAGGTCCTCCAGCATGCTTTGCATCAAATTAAAATAATGTAGATTACTTCTAATACTCAACGTAAATACTATATGAATAGTTGCCACCCTGTATTGTTTAGAAAATAATAACAAGGAAAAAGAAACTATACATGTTCAGCAAGTTGCACTTTTTCAAATATTTTCAATCCACGATCAGTTGAATCCACTATTTGTAGACTGTACTGATAGAGATGCCGTGGGTATGGAGGGCCAGATGTATCCTGGAAGAATAAGTGGGTGGGAAAGGTATATGAAATATCAGTCTTTTTACAGTGAAGAGTCACAGGGTGATGACCAAAGTTGGCAAATTTAGAAATTATGTTATTAACAAAATACCCAGCAATACAGAAGGAAATACCAAAAGCAGCAGGTAAAACACTTGAAACTGTACAGGGTAGCATCTGAGCAATAGAAGTAATAGGTCTAGACATATATATGTATACTATTTCTTACCATAAATTATTATTCTTTTAAATCTGTGTGATAAAAATATAATTGACAAAATTGTCAGAGACTTGAAGAAAATAAATAAACTACATTTGCTTTGCTATTAAGGTGCTATTCTGGATGATTGCCATGTTTTACTCTTTCTTGCTTTATTTTTTTCAGTACTGGAGATTGAATTTAGGACCTTCACACTGAGCTACATCACCAGCCCTTTTGTATCTTTTTCATTTTTATTTTAAGATAGGACTTGCTAACTTGATAAGTTGCCCAGGCTGGGCTCAAACTTGCTATCTTCCTGCCAGAACACTGAAATTATAAGTGTGCGTCACTATGCCATTCAGTGTTAGTTAATTCATACTATTTACCAGGAAATCTTTATGAAAAATACTTCATTTTGATTCAGTTTTAGAAACCTTTTAAGTGTTCTCAAAAAGAACTCAATAGTGAGAAATGGGAAGAGTACTTAAATCGTTGTGATTGCATACATTAAATCTTACTTCCACAGCCAGGATAAAAAATTACTCTCTGATGGTCCCACTGCTAGACTCAACACATGATGATAGGAGACAGAATGTTTTCCAGGACTCAAGGAGCTGCCAAATTTATCAGTAACTTTAATATGCCAAAGAAAGTCAGTATCAAGCAGGGCTGTCAGCTCTGAAAATTTGGAGAGCTTGGATGGAGAAAGGCCAGCCATTGCTTATCAACAAAACCAGTGACTATCAATGCTGAAGACCAGATCTTAGACTGTGAAGATTCACCAAGAGGATAAGACTCAGACTTTTTGGTAGACAACAAGATACCTTCTGCAGATGGACCATTCCAGTCTCTGAACAACGACCCATCAAAATTTATCAGCGAGCAATATCCTTGACAAGGGCAACTGAGAAGTGCAAGAAAGTGATTAGAATTTTGAATCTTTGATTTGCAGTTAACATCTGTATACCACAAGCAAAAACAAAGGTGTTTCTTTTTCAAAGCTTTGTATCTAAAACATCGTATGTATGTCAAGCTTATTACCCAGGCCCTAAATGCAGTGAATCAAGTTGACCTGGGTTTTCCCCCAAATGCAAAATTATAAGGCTGTGTTGCTTATTTTATTAGTAAAATTATCACAGCTTCCCTCTTAAAATTCTGAACCATTAAGTCATAAATGTATACACCTTGTTGTAAAAAAGGTATTTATATAGTTAATTCATAGTTACATTATAACAACACAATCAAAAGAAATATGAATACTTGTGGAAAAATTATAATAGTACATAAGATACTAATGATATAATTGACAGTGTGAAATAGGAAAAAAGGGGCTAAAGGTGTAGGGAAAGTGGGAAGGGTAGGGGAAAGGTAATAAGGGAAAAGGAAAAATCACGAGAAATTGAAACAATGGAAATAAAGTGTTTGTAAATGGGGAAGGGAGGAGGGGGTAAAGGGAGGGCAGGGGCAAGGGGAAAAAGTGAGAACTAAGACCTGTCATGTAAATATACAAGATCCCCAAAATGAATGTGACTGTACTGTATACCTAAAATGTACCAATAAACTCAATTTTAAAAAAAGAAACATGAATACTTTACTGAAGGTACATCTGGAAGAAATACTTTGTGGATGACAGTGAATAGTGATGTCCAGAGGAAGAAAGAATAATGGTTAATAAAACTTTGATATTAGTTTGAAAACTTTAATACTAGTCTCAGGTCTGCAATGTATAAGATCTCCAACATCACTCAAGCTAAACATCATTTTCACACCTAAGTGTACCTGTCAATAAAGTCCCCTTTAAAGGAATAAGTATGCGTATAATTACAGTACAGGCATAGGTATAAGTGTATAGGGATAAGTACATGTATAATTATAACATCTCTTAAAAGAATTTCTATAGTAATTAGTTACATACTAAATGATCGATAAATATTTGGTGACCATTGTTAGTACAAAAGGAATTCAAATGTGTGTAAGAATATGCAACCCAGTTTTAATATGTAACCAAGTTAATGTATCTCACATTGTTACTATCAATCACTGTACTGACATGGAATGATTGAAATCTGTTTAAAAGAGATCACAGGCAGAGGAGGCTGTATAAACTGTAAGAATGTCATCTGAAGTGAAGGGCCCTGGTCATAGGGTCTTAAGTACTATACATGTCAGAGCAGACAGTGCCAGTGCTGAAGTTGTAGTATGTGGCATCTTGCCAGAGTTCTGAGTAATTGAACTTGTGACTCATTAGAAGTCAAGTTGCTGGTAACTGGGGAGCCACCTGTAGTTAACACAAGGGCCTCATTGAATTTATTATAGCAAGAAAAAACTCAGTGAAAAAAATCTTTCTGATGCAAAGTACATAGTCATCAGCTCTGGTTTTGCAGTGATTTCTAGGAATTCCGTTTTGCCACACATGTATCTGGTCAAAACTGCTCTTCCTATTCTCTTTTTTGGAAAAATCCAGGATCTGGAAACACGAGTTCCAATAGCTTCCTTATACATATGTCCTACCTTTCTTGCAACACTGCAGACTGTGGAGATTTGTTAACACTAAATTTAAAGCTCACTTAGTCATTGCCCATTACTTTACAGTTTTCTGTTGCTTCTCACTTCACTATTAAAGCATTACAAGCTCACTATTCTCTGTTTCTCTAGGTGGGTACTGATTATCCTTTAAATTCTATCATGTTACTTTTTATACCTGCATTTTTATTTTACTAATTCTCTGGAATCCTTGTCCCTTCTTTAATTTTTTCCTTTCTTTTTTATTCCTTTCCTTTCCTTTCCTTTTTTCTGAGCTCGTAGCATCGTTAGTCCTCCCATTTTCTCAGTGTGTTTTCTCATGGTTTAACTGAGGCTATCGGGTTTTGAATGGAAGACCACAGAGTTGAAATGTCACTCACATCACATCCTTTCACACTGTCACCGTCAGTTATTGAGTGCAACTCACACTTAAAGTAAATGAATGTTCCTATATGATGCACAATTTCTCTGTTTGAAGTATTTTTTATTCTTATTTATTTATTTAATAATATATCCATAGTGGTATGGACTCAGTGATGTTTGTGTAATGTTTTTATTATAATTTAATTATTCCTATTTATTCTGTTGTTCCATCAACAAGTATTGCTTTACCTTTGGCCATTGGGTGTCTTTTTGTTAAACTTCTATATTAGACCTCATGAAATGTCTGTTTTATTATTTTAGATAAAATAGAAAAAAGCATACACAGCTGGGATTGTTGACCATGATATGTCAACATGAATGGATTAGGAGACACCTACTGGATAAGCAAAACACAGTTCTGGGTGTGTATATGAATGACTGACATGTAGGCCAGTAAAGCAAGGTAAGAGGAAACCCACCAGAGTTGTAGGTAGCACCCACCAATAGGCTTGTAGGCTAAGTGGAAAAAAGAAGGAAGAAGAAGGAACTGCACCCATTTTAAAGAAGTCCAGTCTCCCTAAGGAGATGTGCCCTTTGCTCAGACACTGGTCTCCAGTTTCTTCAGCCCTCCCAATGCAGACTCCCAGTAGCAAACTCTTGTGAAGTACCAAGCCTTTGACCTTTGATTAATTGTACATCCTTAATCTCTTTTGCTCTGTGGCTTCCATCTTTTGGGGTTGAGAAGCTACCTTTGGCTCTGTAGCATGCAGACAGATTTTCTTCACACTGATTCTAAACAATCATTGTAGACTCTGATTCTGTAGGCCTACTTAAAAAATTTCTTGCAAATTATTACATATATATAATATATATTGATTCTGTCCCTCTAGCGACAAATTTCTCCCTAGCAGTACAGATTTTGGTACCAAGAATGGGGTCATTGCTGTAACTCTACCTGATAATGTAGTTTAGAAACCTTTGGAACTGGTTTGTTGGAGGAGTTTCAAAGTTTGAAAATGCTGGCTAGAAAAGACACAAAATGCTATAAGCTATGTTTAATGACAGATAGTGGTTAGAGCTCAGGAGGCCAGAATTCTGATAGGGATATAGACCATAAAGACCAGGTTTCTGAGGTTTCAGATGAGAATGATGATTGTATTTGCCAGGTATGTTACAGTCTGGAAGAAAATTTATCTATCTTTTGTCATGTTCTGAAATTTTGAGGGAAACAGAGGTGAATTAAATATTTTGGTGGAGAAAATTTCAAGGCAGCCCAATCCTCAAGCTATAGTGTCAATACTTCTGGCTGATTTTAAGCAGATATACAGTGATAATCAGGAAATAAAAGCAAAGGTGAATTATTTTTAAAATTGAGAATTTTATCGAAAGGAAGTGCCTATAAAGCTGGGGCAAAGAAGAGTTGCTGAAAAGAGGAGTATTGAGAAGTATCTAAATCTTTGCATCAGAACAGGAAGAAAAGGGTCTTGAGGACATCTCAGAAATCAGCAAGACCACAAGCATTGCAGACTCAAGGATTCGAAACAGTAAATCTATTTGAAAAGAGAGTCCCTAGAATGCTTGTTCAAGGAGAGCCTCCTACAGAATCAGTTCCCTAAGATTTCTTTCACCATGCTTAGTCATCCGGGCAGGGACTTAGAGATCTCTTCAGCCCTGATCCAAGGGGGCATGGCTACTGCTCCCAGCCAGGAAGAACAGAGAGAAAGGGAGACCCAAGGATGGGATGAGGTAAGCGATATTTCTCCATCACGTGTTTCTGCTTCAGAGTCAGTCGACCCTGGCCTGAACCCACTGGAAACCATGAACCAAATAAACTTCTCCTCCTTAAGCAGAGGTTGTCGAGTACTGTGTCTCAACAATGAGAAAGCGTCTAATACAATGATACACTCTTTTTACTTTTAGGCCAAAATCAAATATATTTATCTACATATTTGGGGCTTTTTTGTATTAATCATTTTTTTCTCTTATATTCTGTCCCTCTGTGTGATCTTCCTTCATGCTAATTTGTATTTTAATGTTTTTACATAAAGCCCCTTGAGAGTAAAAATTTCTTAATCTTGGAACAAAAATTATTTAATCATCATTTTGCCCATATTCTTGGAAAGTAATATAGCTGGATACAAAAAAAATTCTAGGCTTATAATTATTTTTTCTCATTCTTTTCAAGGTATTAATTCACCCTATGTATTTTTATTTTTAAAAATTGCTGAATATTTGTCAGTTTGGGTTTCCTCCACTGTCGTGCCAGTAAGATAAAATAAGTGTCTACCTTGTTAAAAAGACTCAGTGGAATGACCCAACTGAAATCATTTTCATTATCTCATGCTGGTATTAGAGGAAAGCTTCGATCTAGTAAATTCTGGAAAATTATCAAATATTTTATCTTCCTATATTTTTTTCTTACTATTCTTTCTATTCTCATATTATTTTGAATTCCTCCTAATTTACATATGCATAATTTACTATTTTCCTATTTGTCTATGTTATAATATACATAATTTTAAGTACCTTCCCCAAACCCCCTAACTCTCTTAAACTATGTGTACAGTTCATGAAATCCAATATATTAGGGTCATATTTTAAGTATAGTTCTACCTTGAATCATTATCTTAATTTATTCCATGATTCTGGAAAAGATGTGGTCATGTTAGTCACCAATAAGAAGTTTGTGAACTGAAGCAAAATTTTACCAAATGCTTCTGTTTGCTAACTGAATAGTTCACAAGTAGGACTGAGGTACCATTGCATCTCTTTTATTTTAAATATTTCTAATTAGTTCTTTTCCATGGTCCTTTTTTCTTCATTTTACCTTAGTACACTTTCAATTATATTGTATTATTTAGTAGAACTTATTTCTTCATTTATCTTTTCTGATTACAGTTTGTGTCATACTTCCTAGAAACGATTTATATCTTAAGTTTTGGTTTTGTTGACTGTATAGATGAACCTTAATTTGTAATGAGATTATGTCCTAAGTAACCCATCATAAGGTGAAAATATCAAACATCAAAGACTGTGATACACTTAGAGCTACACACAATCTCAGCTTAACAACACCATGCACAGAGTTTGATTGTTTCCTACTGCAATCACATGGCTGACAGAGAGCTGCAGCTCTCTGCCTCTGCCCTGCATCAGAGACCATCAGTTGTGTCAAATTATCAACAGCCTGGGAAGTTATCAAAATTTAAAATTCTACATGTGGTTCCTACTGAATAAGTATTGATTTTGTACCAACATAAAATCAGAAAATGCTAAAGCAAGTCTTTATGAATAAGGGTACTCTGCATATTCTGGCATCTGATTTTCCTGTAAAGTTTCCTGCACATCTAGTTTATGAGGTGTGTGCTCACTTTTTTGACCTGCATTTTCCTCTGTACTCATCCATTACTGCTGATTGATCATTCGTTATCACCCTGACATTGCATCATTTTGGTGCTCCTACTAAAGGACACGCTGAGGCTGCCTTATACTATTTATTAATTCACTGTGTCTTTACAAACCTCAATCACAGGTTACTACAGCCCCCTGGGATGGACACTTTCTAAAACCTATTCTTATCATCAGGGGATACTAGAAAAGGTTTTAGATTTAAGCCCTCAGTTATGAAGCTTACTCTAGGCTTCTATTTTTCACATGCTTTGCTTTTGCTCCATTACCTTCCAGGGCCAAGCTCTTAACTCTTACTTGTATTTTTTTTTTTTTTTTGAGACAAGGTCTCACTATGTAGTTGAGACTGACCTGGAACTCACTACGTAGCCCAGGCTGGTCTCCAACTCACAGTGATCTTCCTTCCTCAGCCTCCTGAGTGCTGGGATTACAGGCGTGCACCACCATGCCCAGCTTCTCACTTGTATTTTTTTGTCCCAGAGTCCAGGAAACCTGGCTTTAAGACTCAGAGTTTGTTGATTTCACATGATATTATTTAGAGAATGCTCATTTTTCTATTTTTATATTTTATCTTATCCATCTGTGTTACATGTTTTCCAAAATAAATGTCATCATGCACATTTATAGATTTATGAGAGCATATATTTAAATATGCAACTTGTAAGCATGAGAGTATATTTCATGTGCTATGCATCATGAAGGATTTTTTTTTTTTTTTT
>NW_022900936.1:15836856-15849026 GCF_012274545.1 Fukomys damarensis
ATTCATTCTGAAAGGTTTTTTTTTTTTTTTTTTTGAGACAGGGTCTCACTGTGAAGATCACACTGCTGTTGAACTCCTATGTAGCCCAGGCTGGACTTGAACTCACAACAATCCTCCTACTTCAGCCTCCTAAATTCTAGATTACAAGAGTACATGACCACATCCAGCTCATTATGAAGCCGTAACACCTCACTTTCTTGTAAAAATGTGTACTGTGTTTTTTTGAAGAGAATAATTTAATGAATACTAAGTTCTAGACAATTATTTTATCTCTACTAAAGTAGCAACATATCATAGGTGCATGTGCTGCCTATGAATGGTATAGGACTCTCAGAATTTGCTAGGTTTAGAAAAATGCAGGAGTCATAAATTGACAAAATCCTTACCTGTTCTGAACCAACTGAGAAATAAGCTACAGGTACAAAGAATGACCAAACATAATTGGGAGAACCTAACGGGAGCATGGTTGAATTTGTTTTCCTATCCTTTTGGCTTACTTCTTTAAGTCTTGGGACTCCTTTCCAGGAAAACGAGACATTTAGCAAACTTTCTGCATAAATTTTTAAGCAAAGAAGCTCAACCACCACTACCCCTGCACACACCCAGAGTACAAGGCCATACATCCTCAGTGACTGTGTTACTCAGTTTGCCCTTACTGTAACAAATACCTGAGATCACAAATGTATAAAGAGAAAAGGTTTATTTTGGCTCAGGGTTTTGGAGGGTGCGGTCAGTCATTTTTGGCCCCCTTTGCCTTGGGTCTGTCACGGGTCAGCCCTTTTGACAGGAAGTTAGTGTCAGAACAAAGCTGCTCATAGCATTAACAAGCAAGGATGAGAAAGAAAGAGGAAGAGCCTGGAGACCCTTCAACAGTGTGCCCAGACCTCCTACTAGGCCCCGCCTCCTAGAGGCTCCACCATTTTCCAAGAGCACCAAACTGGCACTCGAGGAACACATTCAAATCATCTTTGTAATATTACTTATATTAATCTGAGAAAGGCAGACCCATGTTTGTCTACCCTTTCTTCTCACTAATTTACTTTTGCTCCTCAGGAGAGAACTCAGTAAGAGACGAAAACCATGCACAGTAGCTTCTTCACTGACATGTGTGTGAATTATTTGGAGAACCTGTGAAAATGCAGACCTAGTGGGCCTGGAGTATGAACTGAGGATTTGCATTTCTAACATGCTCTGGGCTCTTGGGGATGCTTGTTGTGAATAGCACCTTCCCAAAACAGGGTTTTTCATACTTCCGCAGCAGATGCCCACACTCAAAAATATTTACTAATAGATACTTATTTACTGGTGTGTTCCAGAGAGTCCATCATATGTTATTAAAATGCTTGAATGTGAAAAATAACTGAGTATACTGCTATCTTATATTTTAAAAGATTTGCAAAAATAGACAATAACACTCAGTTTACTATTTTTTATTTTGGAAAATATAACTATTTTTATAAAATTGTTGCCTATATTGTTATGTTTATTTTTTACTACAAAATTAATTAAATGCATATTGTCTATTTCTAATTTTTACTATGTAATTACTAGTAGACATAACCAAAGTTCTGAGGGGCCTCTAACAGTGTTTAAGGAGACAAAGTGCACAAAATATTTCAATATTGCTGCTCTCCCTCTGCGATAGAAGTTTATTCTTTCCCTGGTCAGTAGAAATGAAGAAAAAGAGAGTATCCTCTTTTACTTTATAGATATGTTAAGAAAACATTGACAATGTGCATATTTTTAAAAGCCACCTTAGCTCAAAGTACTTGTGGATATTTTTGAAGAAAAAAAAAAAAAGATTTGGCCATGCTGCATGCTCTTTTCTATCGGAATGTCAATAAACACCCAGGGAGTTCTTGTTCAAATCCCTTAATGTTGGGAAATGACAGAATAGGAAAACAAGTGAGTCTTAATCCAGAAATACACCACACTACCACAAAAGTAGCTGAGTCAGTTTATCCTCGGCTTTTTTAAATTCTCCTGTTTCCTTACCCAGCTCCTGGAGAATGGTTGAGAAGCTATTTTTGTCCATCACAGCCCAGTATTTTCGTTATTGAGCATGTTATTTTTCTTCTGTGAGTTTCTTCTCTTCGAGAGAACACACATGGGACAATGAGTCAAGTAATTTATTCATTTTAACGGGTGGCAGAAACTAAAATGCTTCAGGGAGCCTCAGAACAGCATTGATTCCAGGTATCCTTTACTGAATTCTCACCTTCTTGCCTTCACCACTCAAGAGGTTTCTAAAAATGCTTATATTCAAGACCATGTCTTCCAGGTCACCATAATGGGAACGCACAGATGTGTCTTCTGTGCATAACAATGCATTTCACCATTTGCATCTTTCCCCAAACACTGACATTTGTGTTGCATGAAGCACTTAGAGGTGCTGTCTCATCCATCTTCTTTTTTTAATACCTGGGGGCACACGAGCACATTCTCCACATGGGAGACTAAGCCAGCGCTACATTCTCCTTTGAAATGAATTAATATTTTCCCCTCTGAAAATACAAATATCTTGCATAGATTTCTGTTCTCTTCACTTATACTACCAAGAATAAATGTTAATGTCCTTAGGAGGAAACTCTTTTTTTTAAGGAAATAAAAATTATGGTTCAGTTTTTGCCTTACTCTCTTTATTCTAGCTGTTTGTTATGTGACAGTGGGTATTAGAAAACAAAACAAAACAAACAAAGGGTAACATCCAGAACTAAAAATGCTTGTCAACTGCATAGGCTGACTATATTTCAAATCATGAATTACTATGTACTGTGTATCCACGTTGTTCAGGACCTGCTCAGTGATTGAGGATGTAAATACTATGTGTACACTAATCCTAAAGATCCAGTATATTGCACCATGAAGCGGGAATCATGAGACAGTTACTCTTTTCTCAGGTAAAAACAATAACAAATGTCACCTCTTGAGTTCTCTTCTGGCCTTCGAGTTCTAGAATACAAAAATTCCCATTAATATGAGTTATAGACTATCATGATTACCTGCTAAGGTATGATTCTTGTTCTTTCTTTAAATTTATACCAAAATTTTTTATATAGTTGTTTTATTTTTCTTTCTCTGTACCTAAAACTCTGTGGGATTCTAGGAGATGGATTTAATTGAAATCATGGTGACAAATGTTTGCTAAGAGTCTATGAAATATGTTATACCAAACTGTAGAAGGGTCTGTAGATGGGAAATCTGTCTTCATACTGTAGAAAATGGCAAGAGCAACAAAAAAGATCAGAACAGAAATGGCTTTAAGTTATCAAGAATCATGGAAAAGAAACTATAGACAAGGAAATATGAATGAGGAAGACTTTTTTAATATTTAAATATTTATTTATTTATCTATTTATTTTTGGAAATGGGGATTGAACTTAGGTCTTTGCACTGGTGAGTCAGGCGGTGGAACCACTGAGCTAAATCCCTGGCCCAGAGGAAGACTTTTTAAAAAATTCTCCGTTATAGTTCACGTAGAAGTCAGAGGTAATGACCACCAGAATATGCATTCCTCTAAACCCTTTCAAATTTTCTACTTCTTGGTATGAGGCTTTTCTCAAACCTTAGTACCCAGAATGTCTTAAATGTCTTTTTTTATTCACAAGCTTAGTGATTTTTCTTTCAAAATGTCCCTTCAGAACAAAGTCAGATGTCAAGTGTTGGAGCCAAAATTCAAAAAGAAAGAAGAGATCCTCAACTACTATATTGGATAATTAATTATACCACATTTATTACTCTTTGCTATGTAACAATTACTTCACACATATTCAAACTCTTCATCTTCCTAAAAACCTACTGAGATATATATGATTATCACTCATTTGTTGATGAGAAAATAGAACATCTAACTATCTTCTGTGAAATCATAGATAGTACCTAAACTGGGATGAAAATGTGAGTATTTGTGTCTTACTGATGCCTTTGAGGGATATGCATAAAGTAAATACAGTACACAGTAAGTTTTCTCATAATTTGTAGGAACATGCTACATTTCTCAGTCTCTCCATTTGCTCTACCTATAATTAGCCACAGTGATTACTACTTTTCAACACTTCTGGGTCAGGCAGAGAGAGGCATCAGGTGAATTAAACAGCTTTCCAGCATGGATTTTGAAGGGCATTTTCACTGCCTTTAATTTCCAATATTTTATAAATATATGCAATATTCAATGATATTGAACAGGTTTAGAATAATGTAAGTGTAATTGAATATCAGTTTTAATTCACCATAAAAATGAAAATTCTGAAATTAGGATAACAACTCATACAAACAAATGTTGACAATTTTGATACAGACCAATATGAAAGATCCAATATAAGAGAATAAGATGAAATACAATAATAGAACAAGTATAACATATTTTATTGCTTGATATTGCAGTGCTTAAGAATAATATGAGAGATAAGCTTGTTAATAAGCAATAGGTAGGTATGTGACATTTTAGTTTAAGGTGTTATAATGAATATTTATTCTTTAGATTTTTGAATAAAATAATAAGATTATTTACCATATATAAGGCCCTGGAATAAGGCTAGACATAGCAAACCAGCCAAAAAGGAAGTGAGACTCCTTCTATTTTAAAAACAGCATCTTGACTTACACTATCTTAAGCAAAAGTAGTCATTTTACTGGTATTGCTGGATTCTAGGATTCTAAAGATTTATCTCTTCCTCTTTTTTTCCCTCCTTCACTTTCTTACTTTGTGTCTGCTCTCTCACCTCTGCTTGGCTTCATTTTGAGAATTTTCTCTTTGGTGCCATCTCTAGTACAAGGAAGCACTCAGCAGAAACTAGCTAGATGAATTCCTTCCTCCTTCTTTTTCTTATCTCAACACTTCTCTGTATTTGCTTGCTTCTTCCCCACACCCTGACACCTGTGTAGGTCCCTCTAGCTTTCTCTGCCATGTGGTCTGTATTTCTGCCAATGGACTAGAAGTATGCTCTTTCTTGGAAGACACAAAGGCAGGATTTGCTTTCTTTCCTTTTTCTTTGTTAATCTTGGAGACAATAAGCTAAAATAGGTCAGAATCCTGGGATGGAACAAGGCTGGTTCTTGAATGTGAATGTAGAAGCACTGGGTTGATCATTAATCCACAATGGACTGCCACAGGGACAACCATTATGCCCTATAGAAAACCACTGAGAATTTGAGGGTGTTTAAAACAGCAATCAACCCTTCCTATCGAAGTATATGATCTCCAGATCTCCTAATCCTTGAGAAAAGGGACACTGCTGATATTTTGGGTAGATGTCCCTACTGAGGCTTCAATTGATGCAGCTCTTCCTAGAACCAACTTCCTTGGCCAGGTGGGAGGGGTATTCTGTGTTGTCAAGTTTGGGATCCAGTGTCCATATCTATGGCAAAAAGATCAGCTTTATTCAAACACATAGATGAGATTTCTCTGAAAAAATATGCTTTTATTATTAGAAAAATAAAGAAATACAGATGGCAAACACTTGGATACACAATTAAAAGTAGTTAATATAGGTTTTTGCATAATTGATGTGCATCTATTCATGATTGCTATTTGCTAGTTACTGATCTAGAAACTGGAGATGTGTTATTGAGAAGACAAAAGTGGCCCCTGTCTTCTTAGGGTACACATTCCAATAAAGGAGACAGGCATGAAGGTAAACATTGAAGAAGAAAGAAAAGAGAGAGGCAAGAAGAAAGACAAGGTGATCGAAATTAATTCTTAGATATTAAGGTACCTTTAACCTTAAGAAAAAAATGTATCTGTGTAATAGGGACCCAACCATGAGACTCCTATCAATAGGCAAAAGCAAAGACAAGGTTTAGAAAAAAATTTCATAGTTTCAAGACATTGTTGTCCATTTTTGGAGAACAAATAGACTAGAGAGCAATTTGACCAGTAGATAAGTTTGTACTTTAATCCTTAGACTGTAGCATTTAAAATTTTTATTTATGGAATCTCTGAAAATTTTGTATAGTTTATCTTTGGAATGCACATGAAAGGCCTTTTCTGTGCTGTCCTGTCCATTTCTTTCTATTGATTTCTCCATCTTACATAGGTTCGATTGGCACCATTTCCTCATTTAAATTTTCTATAAGAAAGACATCTACTCAGCTAAGAGATGTATAAAATAAGTAGTGTGATTAATATTTTCAGAAGTAACTGTAGGTCTGAGCTGCAGGAAAAAAAACAAGTTAGAGATTATATAGCTAACTGTGAAAAGTATTTAATAATTCACTATTGGAAATTAATTCTATAAAGCCATGAATAAAAAAAAAATTTAGGTTGATTCAGCTGAGTTACCTGGACCATTTGGACCCTTAACTAACATAAGCTATCAAGGGTCTGACGATTTTTGTGTTTAGATTTGAAGACTGCCCTTACTGGATGGTTTTGAACCTGGACTATGGTATCACAGTGACAACATCAGAACTTCATCCTTTCTTACTTAAACCATCCTCAAAAGAATTTGGTGCTCATATCCTGAAAAACAGTGAAACTCTGGTTTACTGTTGTATTAATTAACTTTTTGTTGGTGTGATCAAAAACCTAGAAAATCAACTAAAAGAAGCAAAGGTATATTTTGGCTTACACTTTCAGAAGTTTCAACCAATACCTGGTTCCAAAGCAGAAACATCACTGTAGAAATGCATGGAAGAAGAAAGACACTTACCTAATGGCAGCCAGGAAACAGATAGGGCAACAGAACCAGAGAGGAAGAAGTGGAGGACCAGAGATGGTCCCCAAGGTCACATCTTATTGAGCCATTCTCTTCAACTCCGCCCCACCTCCTATGTCCATCATCTCCCTATAAAGGTATGAAATTATACTATAATCAGAGGACGAATCCATTTGATGAAGTAAGCTCCCTCAGGATCCAATTGCTTTCTCAAAATTCCATCAGCTGAAAACTAAATCTTTAGCACATGCCTTTAGTGTGGGTGAGGGTATTTCAGATTCAGAATATTTCAATTACAATTATGGACTGGAAAGAGTGTAGAAAGATAGAGTAGGTTCTGAAATGTAACAAAGGAATGAAAGAGAGACACTGGCTCTGGTAAAGAACCACACAGGAAACCACCATGCAAAGTTTACTTTCCTGAACTCTAAGTCAATCAAAGCCCACTTCCTCATATCTTCTTATTGCATTGAGTTCATTTGCTCATATTTTCAAAGATCAGAGGTTGCAGTCTTATGACCCTGGATGACTTCAGTTAGTGATGAAAGGAGATTTCCAACAGGTCCAAATCTGGCCAGGTGAGAGGGGAAAGGGGCAGAGTTCATAGTGAACTCCTGCGAGGGAAATCCTTGCAGGAATTTCCCCTCTGAGGCTTAGATCAGATTTTCTTTTAGTCACTGGAACAAGTGCATTATCACTTCATTCCCCATGTTATTTGGAGGGGATAGTTTGGAAGCTAGGTGTAGGAAAAAATAGCTTTTCCTGAGGAATAAAATCTCATTCTCTTCCCCTGGCTACTATCTAGGATTGTAGACTCTACAACTTTTCCTCTTGTTACAATACCTGTCTAGAAAAGTATCGTAGAGAGTTGTGCAACAGTTCACTGACAGAAGTAAATGAGGCTGTATCAATCTTTCACTGGCCATCTGAACAACTCATAGTCATGTGGATGGGAATCAAACACTGATGGGGTAGCCACTGTCTCCATTTCCTTATTAGCCATGGGTGAGTGAGGTAGGGACCAAATGGCATTCATCAATTTTGTGTGGACTGACTTTGACTTCTCATTTTTTCTATAATGAGACATATCTTTGACGTGTAGAGATTGAGTAGTTTCCAGGAAGACAGCCTAATTTGGACTTATATATTAAATGCAAACCTAACTTAAAAGTGTGTGATTGTGGTACTAAGGTACAACAATTCCTACTACAATTACAACTGCTACTTACTAAGCACTCTGAAATTTTTGCTTGAAATTTGTCATCATGAAGAAAAAAATAACCTCAAATGTTTTAAATTAGCCTCTGCTAAAAATTTCTGAGTTTCCATGTGTTTCCAGGAAGGTTTGATTTTGAGATAATTTATGGAAAATAAAGAAAAAAAGAATCTGGGTAGCTCATACAAATAAGAAATATTTACATAATTGTGTGAGAAAATCTAAAACATTTCACAGCTGGTCAGCATAAAAAATGACTTGTAGGCATTTCTTTACAGATAACACCTCTATGTCTTAAATAATACCTGTGTACATTATTCATTTGAAGACTTCATACAGTATAAAATTTGTGTGCATAAGGAAAAATGAAAATCTAGCTCTTCTAAAAATTTATTCTTTATAACATTAAGTAAAATGGCTTTAAAAGTACATTATGTCCATCATAAGATTGCTCTCTCATATGCCCTATTCAGGCAGTGGAGAAAATCATTTTATCAGATCTGCAGTAAATGTCTCTGAGAAAAAAAAATCTGTATAATGTAGGTCTAAGGAAAGTTTATTTGCAAGAGGACAGGAGGAATTATTCTAATCCCTTTTCCTATTATCTGGACCTTGATCCACACTTCGAGCTCACTCATCAGCACAAGCGTGATGGAAAAGTGCGTTAGGATCCGTGTGGGTGCATTCACATCTTTGTACATGTGCTGTGTGTGTTGATGAGTGTGAGGCATGCACATGGGTGTGTCGAGGTGCATGTTCTGCCCTTAAGGAATATTGCAGGAGGTGAGGGAGGGAATGGGTGGAAAAGGAAGGGAAGAAGGCTTATTCAAGTGCAGCCTTGCTCTTTTAAAGTGGGATTGATATGAAAGCTCTAATAGTAAATGTACACTTTTGCTTAATGCCATAGTGTGTAGCCTTTGGTTTTGAAGCAAAGTCTTCCATGAACCAGAATTTGCTGAGCAAAGTGACACAGGAGGGCAAGATTCATTTACAGTATTGAAAGGATTCATGAGGGCCCCAGGTGGGAGGTGACTGGTTCCCACTCACAACCTCCTGAATCCTGCTACCAAGGGGAAGGTACCAGGGAGGCTCAGAAAGCAGCAGTGGTGAGTAGGAATCTTGATGTGGGAAAGGAAAACAAAGCTGAGAGACCGTGACTCTTCTACATGGGAGGTAAAGAGCAGGTGTTTGGCTGGAGGGGAATACTTTACTGTGAGATACTTCCTCACTCTTATCATGAAAATCATAGATATGGGTGGGGTAAGGAAATGGCACTTTAGAAAATGGAAATTTGAGAAAATATTATTTGCAAGGATATAGAAAAAGTATGAAGAGAAGCTGTACTGGAAACGAAGAGCTGAAAGCACCTACAGGTGTTATTCATTTGCTTTCCTCCCCTCTCTATGTTTGTATTTTCCAGCTTTGATTCCAAGTACTGTATCTACTGATAACAATTGGCTTCATCTCTGAACCAGAGTTCCTGCAAATGGTAAATACTGTTAAATTCAAAATAAGAAACCTGTCTGTGGATGAAAAAAAACACTATCATTAATAAATTTAAACGACTGTCACCTGAAATGTCATCAAAACTATACTTTGAGATAAACAATGGTGAAATAGTTAAGCTTACCGAATCAAAGTCATTTGAGAGATAGTGTTTAGTGTCAAATGTTGGGCTCTTTTTCTCTTGAACTGGCAAAAACTAAAGTTTGCTATGTGTAAGTACAAGGCCATGATCCTGAAGTAAGATGCTAAGCAGAAGGCCGAAGGCTTGGACGGGAGAGAAGACTGCTCGAACCTCCCCTGTTCTCCTGTTCTGACTCATCTCCCTGGACTGACCTTAGGCAACTGACGACCAAGAGGCCGAAGGGTTAAACTTGAGAATTAAAAAGCAACAGCTTTCAACAATAGCAACTTCTTCCAAGATCCTGAGGTAGTTCAGATAGCATCAGAGGCTATTGGGTGTTCCCGGGACCCAGGGGATCGCTTAATTTATAAGTGAGAACCAGATGTCAGGACACATTTCTCACGCCTCCACAGGACTGGGGAGTGCTCCAGGCTGTGTGCGTCTCTATTGGGTGATTGGGAGTTCCAGCCAGAGGTTCCTCTCCACTTTGGGGACCTGAAACCAGTGCTGGACCCTCACAGTATCCTCCAGAGAAGTGAGCAGTTTGGGCACTACAGGGGAATCCCTGCCGTCCATGGTATCAGAGAAGTCTGTTCATTATTTCAGGTGTGTGGTCCATCGGTGCAGCCCTTGGACTGAAGAATGGGTGGGACGGGAGCTCCTCCCCCGTGGTAATCTTTTAGCTATTACCAGGAAGCAGTTAGAAAGTCACCGGATTTTCCTTCTACCTTCTTGGAATGGAAAATTAGGGGAAACAAAGAGGACCGAGTAAGGAGTAGTAGTGGCAATGCCACCGGAATGCTAATAAGCGCCAAGCCTCCGGCCCCTCCTAATATTTTTCTCCAATAAATAATTTCTGGGAATGACAGTAGCTTCAAGGCCTTTGGCAATGAAAGTTTATTTTAGCAAACACAGAAATGTATGTATATTTCTCGTTTAGTTATTATTTAAGCAGGAAGAAAAAGAATATGAGCACACAATTTTTAGATCTTTGGGGGGAAAAAATGATGAAGCTGAGTTCCCTTCAAGAGGTAACCCTCGCCTTTCTAAAGCAAAGGAAGTTCCAGGGCTGGGATTAAGTGACTGCTGGCGGGCCATGGAAGGACTCGCTTAAGTAAGGGGAGCCAGGCGGCCCCTGCACTTAGTGCCGCAGAGTTCCCAAGCCACAGGCCGACCTGCCCCGGGTGAGAGACGCGCCAGGAAGCGCCCGCGGCTGTCCCGCTGCCCCGCCGCTCTGCTGGTGGCCGGGAGAAGTTAGTCACCCGGAGCCCGGAGCCTGCTACCGGATGAGTTCAGAAAGGCTGGGGAATGAGGCCACAGGAAACCGGGTCCCGGGAGGGCTAGAAGAAGCGAAAGGAGTGGGGGAAGCCGGGGCGCGCTGGATGCGGACCGCGCGGGCTGGACGGAGCCGCAGGATCTGCGGGTCCAGGGCTCTCCGCGCCAGCGTGCAAAAGGGAAAAACTTGCGGCGGGAACTTCCTGCCGAGAGCAAGAAAAGCAGGCGAGAAGGAGGCAGGGAGAGACTTGAAGTCTCAATAACTCTCAAAACACACCAAAACATCCCTTCAGGAGATGAGGTAAGCCGAGGTTAGCTAACCCCGATTGGTTGTGAAATAGCACAGAGACCCGGAGTCGCTGTGGCTTTCAATGAGGCCAAGGAAATATTTCTGTTTTTCTTGCCCAAATACTTTTTCTCCCTGCTCGCCCTAGCTCCCAGTTTATCCCTCCTGCCCCTTCGTGGGTCCCGGTCCTTTGCTCCCTCTCGGTCTGGCTTTCCTCGACCCCCCTCCTCCTTCCTTTCACCTCCCCCTCTGATTAGGCGCGGAGGGGCAGGGTGGAAGTGGTGGGGAAGCTCTCCCTTTAAGAGGCAGCGTGCAGTGACGAACTGTTGAAATTGCCATTGCAGGATGGCATGCCGCTATAAATTCATTGTTCCACCTCCTCGCATCTTCACAGCGCTCGCGCTGCTCTCGGCGCTCGCAGCGGCGGACTGGGGATGACCGCGGGCAGGAGGACGCCGCCGCCGGAGGGACACGGAGGCGCCGCTGTGCCAGCTCGCCGAGGGCCACCCCCTGCGTTTTTGTTTTAATTTTGATGGCCTTTTCCCGTCTCTTTTTCCTTTCCTCCTGCTTCCAGCAGAACCAAGGAAATCCACAAAATAAGAAAGGAAGTGGGCCCCGGAGCTTGGAACCTCCGCAGCCGGCAAGTCCCCGAGCGACACGGGGGCAGGAGGAGGCGCGCACCAGTTGCCAGCCGGGTGCGCGATTTCTTCTCTACTTTTCTTGGTGCGACGACTGTGACTGCATTTCGCTTTTCTCCCGTTCCTATATTTGCTGAATCTCCACCACCTGGCCTTTACCATTCTTTATTTTTCTCCTCTCTCTTTTTCTTTCTTGCTTCGTTTTCCGTTGCCCCTCTTTCTCGACCACAAATCCAAACATTTTCTAAACCAACAAAGAAAAGTTCGCACGCTGGCGTCGCCGCCGGAACAGGCTGGCGCTGCTGCGGGTCCCCCTCCCTCCGACACTTGACTCAACCTGCAAGCGAGTGTGTGGATGCCCCCATCCCCCGCCCAGCAACTTCCTAGCGAGTAACAAATACCCATAAAGTCCCGGTGGCGCAGCCCCTCCCCGCGGGCAGCGCACTATGCTGCTCGGGTGGGCGTCCCTGCT
>NW_022900936.1:15849103-15849477 GCF_012274545.1 Fukomys damarensis
GGAGGCGCAGTTGCGGGTCGAGCCTCCGGGCCACCCGCCCGCCCCTGCAGCGCAGCACAGGAGCAGAGGGCTGGTGCAGAACATCGACCAACTTTATTCTGGTGGCGGCAAGGTGGGCTACCTCGTCTACGCGGGCGGCCGAAGGTTCCTCCTAGACTTGGAGAGGGACAGCTCGGTGGGCGCTGCTGGCTTCATGCCTGCAGGAGGCGGGCTGAGCGCACCCGGGCGCCACCGCGGCCACTGCTTCTACCGGGGTACGGTGGACGGCAGCCCTCGCTCCCTGGCTGTCTTTGACCTCTGCGGGGGTCTCCACGGCTTCTTCGCGGTCAAGCATGCGCGGTACACCATAAAGCCGCTACTGCGCGGGCCGTGGG
>NW_022900936.1:15849659-15863253 GCF_012274545.1 Fukomys damarensis
CTTTTGCCCGCTGGGGAACCGGGACCGCAGACTTGGTGGCGGCGGCGACGCCGCTCCGTCTCCCGGGCACGCCAGGTGGAGCTGCTCCTGGTGGCTGATGCGTCCATGGCGAAGATGTACGGCCGAGGCCTACAGCACTACCTGCTGACCCTGGCTTCCATTGCCAACCGGCTGTACAGCCACGCCAGCATAGAGAACCACATCCGCCTGGCTGTGGTGAAGGTGGTAGTGTTGGGAGACAAGGACAAGAGCCTGGAGGTGAGCAAGAACGCAGCCACCACGCTCAGGAACTTTTGCAAATGGCAGCACCAGCACAACCAGCTGGAAGATAACCATGACGAGCACTACGATGCCGCCATCCTGTTCACTCGGGAGGTAGGTGTCACTGGGGTAGGCACGCCGGGCTCTGGGAGGTAGAGGGGACGCATACCACCTGCCACTATGGATTTGTTTAAATGCGTTTTGCAGGAACCCCAGCCAGTCTCTATGTCTCTGCCTTTAGCCTCAGTAGGGATTTCTGCCCGAGACACTACAGCTCCTTAGGGGATCAGCAGTTCAAGATGCTGGATGTCATCCCGTCTGAGATAGGCTGGCACGGTCACTTAAACTCGGTAAGAAGTGCTAGAGTGGTGGAAAATGTACATAGTTAAATGGGGAACAAGGAAAGCAGTTCACCTTTGGAATCATCAGTCTTATACTTTCCAGCAAATCCCAAATGAGAACTTTGGTCAACCTGATAGAAAGAGCTTGGTGGCTAGTCTGTGGTAATCACTTTTATCTCATGACTTTCCTTTGTCATGTCCCTATGTGAACCCCTTCTGCAGCACAAGTGAAGGGAAGACTTTCCAAGGACTCCTCCTAAACTGGCTCTCTACTGGAGTTCTTACACATCCACCTTGGAATCTGGCTTCCTGGGAAGGAAGGAAGGAATGTGGGAGGGGCAGAAGTATGCAGAAGCCCAATCAGCTGAAGGGACAAACTCCAGAGGTTCCTGAACAAGCCCTACCCTAGTCAGTTAGTGTATCATAAGCACTGCCCTGGCCAGCTTACCCACCAAAGAAGGGCTGAATCCAATTCCCAGGTTTGGGTTTTGGATGAGTGTTTCTGAAGTCCTGATTCAGAGTAACTTGGGCAAAGAGTCAGGACACAAAGAAGGAATGTCTTACCAGGATTTCCTCATTTAAAGAAGTGGATCTTTATAATTTCAGCAGCTCTGAGAGGAAGGCAGTACCTGTTCCTGTGGTTTTTAGACCACCAAGTTAGTGTGACATTGAGGCAAAGTCCGGATTGCTTTGGGGCCTGGCTTGCTGGTAGTTCTGAGCCTCAGTTTTCACAACTCTGCTTTGATTGGCAGTTTTAAACGGTGTCTTTCAAATAGCTGGGAAAAATCAGCTTCTAAAGCTCGTTCTTTAGGTGTCTGAGATCCATCCAAAACAGATGAAGGATTATAAACATTGAAGTATTATGTAAAGACATGAAATGGGTCAAACAGAGCAAGAATAGGAAATTAATGATGCCTTGCAGGAAACTCTAGAATCATTACTAATTTTTCTATTTCTTAAAGTGCCCATGGTATGAAGGAAAAGCATTGATAAATTTGGAGTAGAGAAACGCTTGTGGTTCCTGAGGTGGACTTAGATGTAGACCCCATGTAAATAAAGAGATTAGAGGGGCTACGATACCGGGAGAACTAGACAGTGCACAGGCCAGTGCACCATGGGAAATCTTTCTCCTCATTAAGTGATATTATTCTGGAAGTCATCCTTTAATTCCGCTGCACAATATTAGTCTTTGAAATGGTAGAGCTTTTAGTGTTCAGCCTGCCCTGTGAAGTTCTCCTGTAAAACTATCCTTTTCTTATTTGGATTCCAAGCCATTTTTTTTTTTTTATAAGCAACTTTCCATGCCTGGGTTTCCTTGATTTGCTAACTTCACAAAAGCCTGCCAAGAAGGAGGCTTTGGAGAGTTTACGGAATGAAGTTCCCTAAAGAAAGAAGAAAAAATACTTTTGTGGCTATATAACTCCAAAGACCAGGTCATTTTAATAATTTGCTTTAATTTTAAATAAAAACATATTCTTCATGCTTCTAAAATAAATAAAAATGAGTAGAAGGCCCATCATTCATTGCCCTCTGACCCATAATATAATTTTCCTGATTGTTTCCCAGCCAAAAAAAAAACAGGCAGGGATTCTAAATGGTGTTTGTTGCTTTTTCTGGGTTTCCTTTTTGCTTGAGTAGTTAGTTAACAATTCCTAATTTCTATTTCTAAACTGTGAAACTTACCAACACATGTTAAATAGGTGAAAGCAAAGGATAAATTAATTAATAGAAATTACTTAATATATTAATTTTAATAATTTTTGTAATAACATACTTTTTTCAAACTAATGTGCATATGGAAAATATTTTGCATGATGCCTTCCTGGCCTCTTTGCCAAAGAGAAGCATAGCTAAGGTAGAGCAAATGTCATTTAGCCTGGAGTTGGCCTGCTGCTGTATAAATCTAATTTTATTACTGAATATTTGAAAAACACTTGTATTATGAATATATGCAGGCAATTTAAAAAGTTTCAAGACCCATATGCAGCACTCATTTGTAAAGTTAATCTCCTAATCATTAAGAATGTGAAAACTAAGAAGGCCAGAGGAGAGATAAATCTGAATGCTTCAATCTCATGGAAACCAGACATCATAAGGCTTAAATAAACACTTTCCTAGCTATTTCCTTTCAATGAGAAATACCCAGAGTTGGCACCAAGATTCTACTTTTACTACTCTGTTTTGAATGTAAGAAGTGTGTTGCTTAGCAGCCCAATGCTAAGGCATCAAATCCATGTTTTGATGGGCTCGGAGTCCTGTTCAAATTGTCTGTCCAAATGTCTTCTCCTAAATTGCTTGTTTTCCAGGCATGCAATGAATGTCTGAGGATATGTTTTCCACCAGTGTTTACCAGCCCAGACCACCTTGAACTATGGATGTCAGCAAATAGTATTAAAATGCACCTGTCACCTAATACACTGCACTGTCAGGACTGTAACCCAGCACTTTTGTACTGCTCTAACTAGAGAACTTAGCTGTCCTGGATTTGCTAGCAGTGGAGCCATTTTCACTGTGGAATGGCACTTATGCTGGAATTCACAGCATTTATGCCATCAAACAGTAGAAATCCAGTCTCCCCTGGGTTTATTTTTCCTTTCCAGAGTCCTTTCTTGTTTCTGACTATCTTCTTAAACCCATGTGTGGCTTGAGCACTCTTCCTAAGAAACAAAACCCTGGCTGATAACAAAATTGAAAGCTGTTTAAGATCTCCTGCAAACCAGAGAAAGATTTACCCTTTCAAGCATTGAAAGCATTAGTTTGAGTTGAACCACCTAAGTGCCTGTGTAATATTTGTTTCATTTATCTTTATTAACTATCAGTGTGGCATTTAACAGGCTATTGTCTCCCAGCCAAACCCTCTCTTCTCCCATTCTGCCTTTGAGGCTGGACTTCAAGATCTTTTTTCTTTACCTCCTCGTTTCTTCTTGGGTCCTGACAATAGGGGGTGCTAGAGGGAGACTCGAAGCTTGGGAGAGAGGGATGTGCTTTTTCATGCTGGCTTACTGATTAGACCAACCAACAATCACATTTTAGTTCAAATTCATTTAAAAGTGGACCCTTATCAAGAAATCATAGGCTATACATGAAAGACTAACCCACAAATGGAAGTTGAGGAGCAAATTGAGGTGTTCTAGTTGACACTTTTAAAATAAAACGAGAACAATTCTGAAAAACCTGGCCTTTGAGAGACAATATACCACAATGCACAGGACCTGTTACACGCTTGTGCTTCTCACATTGGCAGATAGCTGTGTGCACCGCTGTGTATGAGACACTCAGGCAGCTGAAGGTAACGGAGGAAAATGCCTGGTCCTGCCCACCAAGCTTAACATCAGCAGAGAGCAAACAGATACATGCATTAGTCATTCTAGTGTTAGGAAAACTAATAAATGCTGCAATTGAGGTATAAACAGTGCCTGTGAAAGGCAAGAGAACACTTCTATCTGTGGGTTGCCACACAGGTCTGACTGCAAATGGAGAACTGAATTGGTCCTCAGAGAATTGACAGATCTGATTTAGATTCAGCCACCCGCTATTAAGTATTTTTATGTGTGCTCTCCATGGGCATAAACCATTTTATAATCTTTGGCTTCGGCAATCTGCAACCATTATATATCTATATTTTTAATTTTACAGATAAGGAACTTGTGTGAAGAGGAACAAAGATACTCTTAGAACAATAGCTTACAAATGGCAAAAAGAGAGATAGTCCTGGCTAGTGCGCTAAACATTAAAAATAGCTAATTTATTGAAACATTCAATATGTCATAGGTTTTAAATTGACACCTTTCTTAAGAATCCATTCTGGGAAATAGATAAAGAATGGGTTACTATGGCTTAGCATAATGACTTTTATGATACATAGATGTGGTTGTCAAACATGATAGAAGAATATTGTGAAGAAAGAGTAGGAGTTAGCCTGACCATACGGTGGTGGGCACCAGAGACACACCAGACCAACACGTGTAATCGTGATGATTCTGTGACTTACAGGAGGAAACACAACAGGAAAAATAAGGGTGGTGTGGTGGTGAATTGGTTGGAGAAGACATTGAGAACCAAATTACAGAAGAAATGGCACATCATATGTGTTTGTCATAGAATGGCTGGCTTTAAGAGAAACATATTTTCATTTAGTTTCAGATGCTGGAAAGTTGAAGATGAAAGTTCTAGTCCATTCAGTTTCTAGTGAGGCTTCATTTCCTGCCTCTTGCCCTTTTTCCTTGACATTCCCTCACGTGGCCTTTCCTCCAAGTGAGGAGGGATGGACAGACAGGGAAACAGAGACAGAGCAAAGCAGGAAGTCGCTTTAATGCACCAATCCTATCTGATCTGGGTTCCATGATTATGATTTCATTTCATCTCTTTTACTCTCTCATAAACCATTTCTCCAAATCCTGTCACATTGCAGATTAGGGATTTGGTTTAACAATTTAGGGAAACACAATTCACTCCAAAACACCATGCTAAGAAGTTGACATTATAAACTAAGTGCAGTGGGAAGGAAAAGCAGTGGTCACAGCTCTTTAATGAGCTTCTGGCCTAGGTGGCTGCACTGGATCCTATGGGATCCAGGCTATTTCCACAATCTAAACTGCAGAGGAAGCTCAAGATGGCCTAAACTAAAGCCGGGGCATTGGGAAGTAATGCATGACCCAGGCAAGAAGTGCTAAAAAGAGGTAGATGTGGGTAAATAATGTTTTCTAGCAGAAAGAATATTTTGTGCTAAAGGCTGTGGAACAAACTATTCATGAAATGTACAGGAAATCATGGACAAGCTAGAACAGGAAGGTCACAAGAGGGAAGTGGGAAATGTGTCACACTGTCCAAGGATTTGAGTGGCAGGCTAAGGCCAGTGTGGAGGAGCAGAGGAATCTTGTAAGACCTACACTCTAAGAAGGTAAGTGACAACAGCATATATGTAGGGACACGATAGGAGACAAAGGGACCAATTAGAAGTCTCAGGTAACAGAGGAAGGAATAGCGGAAAGAATGCCAAAAAGAACACAGCTAGAGACTTCCAGTGATTGGTTGGGTACGGCACGTGAGAGAGGGGGCGGGGAGAGGGAGAGAAGGGCAAGTTAATGGTATCATCAAGTTTCCTCTCTGTCACTTCTGTTTTCTTATTTTTTGGAATATCTCTTATAGTGCACTGTGCATATTTTGTTTGCCTCTAAGTGGACACTCAGTTTTGCCAAACATACCATAGAGATGAAGACCATGCTGTATTCATTTATTGTAACAAAAAAAGAAGAAAGAAAATTGTTTGATCAAGAGCAGATTGTGAATGCAAAAGATAAGGTTAACGTCAAGCATGACATATGTAATTATTTAGCAATACCCTGGTGAAGTAAATTCAGGAATTGAAATGTCTGGATGTAAGTTTAAATTTCAGCTTTATTTTGCTGATGCTTAAAACCCTGAAAATGTGCTGCTCCTGAGCTTAAATTTGTTCACCTATGAATAAACCAGAATGTTTCCAGTTAATATCAGCACCTGTGTAGCTGGACCTAGCCCTGGAGCTTGTCAAGTCCAAATGCCTTATGTTAATAATGAGGGGACTTTGTCTCAAATTATCTAAATAATTTTTACAATGCTTCTTCCTAATAGAAATACACTTACAAAAGCAACCTATCTGCCATTCTCTTTTTCTAAAGGCTTTATTCTCATTCTCAAGATTAATTCTGCCAAGTATCCAATCTCCTCCAACTCCATCTTGCTTTTCTTTCTCATCCTCTGTCCTCATATCTATCGGACAAAGTGTCCTTCCTAGTAACTCTGAGTCCAGATCATCCTCCCAGCTTACCCTTGTAGTCCACCCAAAACTTGTCAGCTCCAAAACACAGCTTACTTTTTTTGCCAATAATCATATTTCCATGAATCCTTCTTCATTAAAATCCCTCTTGTCCCACACTGTCAGTTTCAGTTAAGCTGTCTCCAGTCCTTTGAGAACCTCTGTTGATTCCCTGAAGAAAAGTTCACCAATTCTCCTGTACTTTGCAACAATCTTTGCCTCATAATGTCCTACCTTTTCCTTCCCTCTTGCCCTGTTTTGCTTACTAGATTATGTTTCTTCTTACGGATGGAGAATGGCTTGTGGATTGTAGGCACGAAGTAAATGTACCAGTATAACTTCATACCTAATTCAGCTGGGCTCTGTATTTTTTTTGGCACCGGGGATCAAACTCAGGACCTTACACTTTTAAGGCAGGAGGTGGAACCACTGAGCTAAACCCCAGCCCAGGCTCTGTATATTTCTTATCACATAGCTGTGTCCAGAGATATGAATAGAGATTGTGCGATATGAATAGAGATATGAGTAGAGATTGGTAGTTTGATGATTGACAATTTCCGATCAATATAATCTCTGCTGAAATACAAAGTAAGGCTTCCAGTATTGGTGATTACTATACAAGTGTCCAGAAAAGTAAATGACACCTCAAGAATCAGATCCATTTGGATTTGGGTGGTGGGTAATGGGAAGTGAAATTTGATCAGTGCATATCATCTAGATATTTGGAAATGACATTGAGTCCACTCATGTACAATTAATGCATACTAGTCAAAGTTAAAATAATTACAAAAAGACCCATAGAATAAATATGCATGAGTATATATGTAGGTATACACAGTATGCATAATATTTATGATTAAAATATGTACTGCACTATTATTAGTTCTTCTGTCACCAATATCTTCAGTGAAAATTGTGTAGCAGAGGGTTGGACATCTCAAGACAGGCAAGCCTTGTTTATGCCTATTTCTATATTTCATTCTTGCTCTTACAGGAAGTAATTACAAGAAACAGAAATTGTTGTTCAACTGCAGTCTAAGGTGCTGTTCCTTGACTTTGCTACCACTGCTGCGGCTATGACAGTATCTGCCCTGATCAGCACTTGTGCTTCTTCTACCTCCTTCCCTCAGCATATTTGTGCTGCACGGGAGCCAGATCCTTTCAGTCAAGGCAGGAAATCTCCCAACACTTTGTTCCATTTGGGTATCCGTGCCTGCTTGGTTCCTGCTCACCCTTGAGTACTACTGAACACTGGGATTTTCCAAGCCTCAGAGTCCTCTGGGCATTGCTTCTTAATGGCAATATAATGCCTCTTCCCGGTACCCACAAAGAGGCCTCAGGTACTGTTAATAGTTCTGACAAATCACAACTTTTGCCATCTTCATCATTTTCTAAGAGTACACACCAGGTAAATGGTCATGATGTTAGTGACTTCTCTGTCGAATCTTTTGTTTTGAGGATCATCTTAGATATATTTTTGAGTTAGATACAATGTCTACATCTTATACCCCAGCCAAATCACACCACAAGATGACACTTAGGTTTTCATGTACTTTTACAGCCCTTACATTTTACTAAATATTTCACTGAACTCCTCTCCAAACCATGGTGATAGGGCCGGGGATATAGCTCAGTGGTTCTGCTGCCTGCCTGGCCAGCACAAGGACCTAAATTCAATCCCTGGTACAAAAAAAAACAAAACAAAACAAACAAACAAACCATGGTGATAATGATCCTGTGTAAAAAGAGTCACCTTTGATATGACAAAAATGTAATTTACCTTTAGATCTACATGGAATAAACAGATCCACTTGTCAGCACTTTTAATCTATTTACCTTTTACATGGATATTATATCCAATTAACCTTTTGTATACATAGTATCGTCAGGGCCAGGGATTTAGCTCAGTGGTTCGATGGCCTGCCTTGCAAGCTCAAGGACCCAAGTTCAATCCCCGGTACCAAAAAAAAATAGTATTGTCATAATTGCACCCTTAACCCTCTACTCTAATTTTTAACAATTCTCTAAGTAAGTATTGTTATAAATTAAATCACCCTGAGAAACTAGAGACAAAAGTATGAGCTATATTCCTAGTAATTTGAAACACACATTAGTTTTCATACACTGAGATGAACATTGAATCACAAAGAAATTCAGACATTCATTGTATATTCAGATATTCATTAATAATTGTTCTGTTAAGCTTCAAAATTGTGTTCAGGAAGTGGAAAGGGTGCCAGGTTATAATTATAGCTGTGGAAATATAATACTGTGACTGTATAGTCAAGAGGCTTAATTAGTGTGGTAAAAAAATAACCAGTGCTTCTGTTCATAATTTGTCACATGCACACATTTCCGTGGCAAAAGGCCAATGCATTTGATGCAGTTCAAAGATGACAAGGATGGCTGATGGCCGCTAATGAGCAATTGATTCCCAGTAAACAGAGATATTAAGATTCTGCTTGAAACTGTATTCAGAACCGGAAGGCTGTTCTCCTTTGCTGTCACTCTTCAGCCATGCTCACTGGTAAAGCACAAGTAAAAAGGAAAATTTAATTCTGGGATCTTATTATTTGAAGAGAATGAAACCAAAATTCTGAAGATAAGCACAAATCTTGGCTTAAAAGGCTGTGTATGTGACCCTCCGTGTCTAGCACCTCATTTAAACTATGACCTGGTATTCAGTCCTAGAGCTCCTAAAATGATGGTGGGGAAGGAAGAAAGATTGAAAAACGTATCATCCTGCATTATTATATCAAAGGCTATTATGCAAAAGTGGGCTCCAAATTCAGTTTTGAAAACCACTAATTTGTTCTCAACAGCTATAATTTGGGAGCTCATGGGATGATATATGAAGACACACAGAAAATGTAAGAGGTCTATTATTGGTTTAATGCCTTGATTCACCAAAGCTACTAGCCTGAGACTTCCACTTTCTGACAGTACAGTAACATGATGACCACAGGGTCATTCACCACAGGTAGACACTCGTAATATACAGAACACAATAAAGATGTAAACATGTTCTAAAGGAAATAGAAGAGGGAATATCTTTCAAATATTCTTCTTATTGGTTAGATATTTATGGGGAAATAAGGACTAGTTAGGAAAGCATTTTGGCACTGTGTGGCCTTCGTTGTATAGTCATGCTATGCTGCACTGATTGCCCAGGGCTGCTGAAGTCCTTTCAGAATGAAGCACGTTAAAAGGGCATGAGGATTACACCGAACCTCACCGCGTGTCACCATTCGACTCAGTTAAGCAAATGTCTGTTGGGTCCCTAAGAGAGACATTATGGTCATTTCAGATACAAAGATGGCTGCTATAACTGAAACTAATTTACTTATTATTTTACACAATAATTAATATTTTTTATAAAAACCTTTCTCTACCGCATATATTGAGTTATGACTTCTAGAAATACTGCCTTTCTTTTTTATGATATACACATACATGCCATTGATTAATTTTTCTTAAAAATGATAAACACAAGAAATTCTAATTCCATTTAGTAGTTCCATGGCACTTAAAAGGAAAGTTTGTCATTGTAAATCTAACATCCAAAATTGTGGCTTATATTTTCTTTCTAAGCTTCATACTTTTAATATCTTTATTGTTGCTCTCATCTAAATCAGTAACTTTTAAATATTAGTGAGGTACAGGCTGGGGATTTAGTTCAGTGGTTCTGCCATCTGCCTTGCAAGCGCAGGGACCCGAGTTCGATCCCGGTACCAAAAAAATAAAAATAAATAAATAAATATTAGTGAGGTTTGATCTTTTCCCCTTTGAGAATCTTTTAAAAGCTATGCAATGTATTATTAAATACGCATACACTCACACGCACACACAGAGTACACCTTCTTTACATACATATTCTAAGAACTAATGCTGAGGATAAAAATTAGATGCTATAAATAAGAATGCATAAATTTCTGAGGATGTAATCTATTAAATTACAACTCAGTTTAGAAATTAAGAGATTATCTTTTAAGTAATTATTAATATGGTATAAAAATTTACCAATAAATTTATATTCTGTCACAAATATGTGCTTCTGTGACCAGTTTTCTGGTAAATTTAGCATATTAGGCCTTTCCTAAGCATGACCATATGTGAAAGTTATCCTTGAAATGTATATACACATTACAGCTTTATTAAGGCTGCTTCTGTGATTGCAGCGAATGAGCTATAATCCTAACACATCTTTGTAAGTGTAATTGAATTCTTTTTCCTCCTACGCCTCTGGGTCCCAGAGTCGATCAGAAGAGCGGCTGCCTTCAGCTCATCTTTGGAACGTTTCCAGAGCTGAGCAGGTGACACCATAAACATATCCTGGTTTTGCCATTTGGGGTGAGCAAGTGGCTCTACATGGTGGCTCCTTCTGGATGGAAATTGATTTTAATGATTTCTTTCTTTCTCCTGGGACAGGATTTATGTGGGCATCATTCATGTGACACCCTGGGAATGGCAGACGTTGGAACCATATGTTCTCTGGAGCGCAGCTGTGCGGTGATTGAAGATGATGGTCTCCACGCAGCTTTCACCGTGGCTCACGAAATTGGTATGCAGGGCCTTTTTTCTTCCCTCGCCAAATCAAACACTTGTAACAGCTGCAACAGGAACCAAAATACTTCACAATTAATTCCAGATTTCTTCTGGTTCAGATGTACCCATTGGGGATTAAATCTGTTTATATTTGCGCTTTTAGGGTTAACTGATACAGGAAAAGGAAGACAAGGCACCACAGTAGATGTTTCCTTCTGAAAGTGCCACTTATAAGTTATTAAGAAATTCACTACTGCTGCTGTCTTCTTCTTGTCTTTTTAAGCATCCCTAAATGACTCCTAGGCAAGATTTGTCACAGTCGCCTATGAAATGCAGAGTCGCCCCTTTTTGAAGCCATTCAAGACGGCTTTTGACTCACCCAGGGCTAATCAGTTTGCACAGAAATTTAACATGTTTTGCTCTATCGTGAATGGTGATAGTTGGCTCCTGTCAAAGGTAATCAGCAACTTATGATAAATATTCCACCTTCTCAATAGCAAGGCAAATGAAGCAAAGCTGACACTCCATACGGTTTGCTTTAAAATGTCATTTACTCAATTGATTTGTTAGAAAAGCACATCTAAATACTACCAGCATAAATTTAGGGCTGAATTTACTGCTAAAATATATCCCGCATTGAGGAAGATGTGCTTCCTAATCAATGACCTGGGCTATTAGGTGTATTGGAAATTTTATTTGTACTTGGGAATGGATATTAGAATTAGAGGCATCTGTATTCAATTTTTGCTTGAGTACTTTCTTCCTGTTTCACATCATTCTAATTATTTAAACTCTAAGCTTGAGTTTTCCTATTAGAAATATAGCTTTAAGACTGCGTATTTCATAGAACTATCTTAGGGAATGATTTGGTAGTGTATCAGCGGTACATATTATTTTAATGCACATATACTTCTGTTTCTGGTTTGTTTTTATTTAGATAAAATATTTCAATTACTTTCTGAACTTGTGCATCACCTCTTAACATCGTCTTTGAGAAAGCAAAGCATGGTTTGATTCTTGTTATATTTGGTTTCTAAGTATTTTTTGTCTTTATATAACAGATTTCATTTTAAAGCTAAAATCATAAATGGAAACCAAAGCTTCTGTTTTACATTCCTAGTAGGCAGAGACTATTTTCACAAGGTGTCAATTTTCCTAATTGATAAATTTCTCTTGAAGAAGCGAACCAAATTGTGATTAAAGATATCATCTCATGAGTCTGAATATTGCAGCAATTAAAAAGAATTAAGTAGTAAAATTTTCACTCTTGTTTTAATCATGACATTAATGTCCCTAAGTTCTGCTCTTCTTATCATCCAAACAATAAACACAAACATAAAACCTTAAAACAAATAAAGATCAAACAGCTTCACTGATGATAATTCATTCCAGCACTTTAATGAGCATCTTCTACCTCATGAGCCAAAGATCTGAGTTAGAGCCCTAGCTCGGTCTCTGTGTTCTCCGTCATGTCAGCAGTGATTTGGACCCTGGGTATCTGTTTCTTCCCTGTATGATGGACCGATGACCAGGAATGGCATTCTGCTGTGCTGCCCTGGCAAAACCAATACATCTGAGGGTATTTTTAAAACAAGCTATTTGATCTTCAGAGTAGGGATTATGTCTTCACATGTCTCTCACTCATGTCTATGAAACTAACTGATAAACATACAGCCTAATACAGAACTTTAATCAGTATTCACTACATATCTACCATATGCAGGAATAAGTGAATGAAATTCAAGAGCTGCTCGTGGCAACATTCTGATTTTGCAGCGGCAGATAAGAGAAATTATCCCCAAAACTCAAGACGATTGTAACTAAAGAGAGGAGATTCACAAGTGAAGGTCTATTACTTCCCTCTCTTCTGCTCTCCTATAGTAGCTGTTTCACACACTGACAGCATCAGAAAGTTTTCACTGTAAGAGAAACATTCTGGCTTTCATAAATGCAGTTTCTTTGGGGATGTTCTGACTAGCAAGCCTCATAGGCTGGAATGAAGAGCTTCAGTGTCCTGAGTCCTCAACCAGGGCCTGGGATTATGTAGGCAGGTGAAATAGTCTGAAAGGTAGGAAACCAGATACTGATAAGAGCAAACAATTCATTAAAACTATATACAATAAGAACTTACCTTAATACTACAACATTAATAACATGGGTATACAAGACAGGAGTATATAAAAGACATGGGTTTTGACATGCAAAATTAATCCAAAATCTTTGCTATATGATTACACCCTTGTGTTTCCTTTAATTCCTTGATTGGATCATTTGTTTACTTCTTTAGACATCTCCGTAATTACTTCTCTAATCAAACACTCAATTTCCCTTTTTATATTACACATGGCCTAATCTGAGATATTTAATGTCTGGATTCAAGAGAATATGATTTTAATTTTCTTTTTCATAAAGAGATCTTTCATTCAATTTGTTTTCTAATTGTTTCATTATTTCTTTTTCTTTTTGGCAGAAATATTAGAAACATATGTTATTAAGTATAAGCCTTAATTTTTTTAGAAATGATAACCTCACAAAAAATTTCTAAATCCTTTGCCTATTATTAGAGTCTTGTCCCTGCAGACCCTGTGATCTTAGCTAATGCAATGCACTGATCTGTTTCCAGTGCTTTTTTTTTTTTTTTTTTTTTTTTTTT
>NW_022900936.1:15863503-15869937 GCF_012274545.1 Fukomys damarensis
TTTTTTTTTTTTTTTTTTTTTTTTTTTTTGTACCAGGGATTGAACTCAGGTCCTTGTGCTTGCGATGCAGGCGGCAAAACCACTGAGCTAAATCCCCGGCCTTCCAGTTCTTTTATTTTTAAGTTGTTGCATGAAGCTGTCAGCCTTGCCTCAGCTCTGCCTGAGCTAACTATGCGCTGGATTCTAATTCTACTCTATTCTTTTCACACAATTTCTTTCTTTTATTTTTATTAGATACTTGCTACTTTCCAGATGGAGAGTAGACTATGTGTGATGATTAAAATGACATTTTTAAACCTGTTTTCCAGTGTTTGGAATCTTTTTGAACCTCACCCTAAAATGTGCAGTTTCTTCATGCAAACAAATAGTGTAAATGTGTTACTGCATTCAAAACACAAGCTGGGAGAAAATTTCCAGACTGTTCCCTTAATTTGCCTACTCTGTTCTTTTTCTGTGAGAAGTAAAAGGACATATTTGATTAAGAATAACATGTTCAGTAACTCGCTCACAAGTGCTCATCAGAGTGTATGCACAACTGCATCCTTTTTTCTGAACATAGGTTTCAAATAGAAAGCCTGGTTCATTTTATGCGCTAATAAAGTAAATCTTAATTCCTCATCCTCTCCACTTAAAAACATTCCTACATGGGGGATCACCACATAATATAAATAGAGACAAAGCTGAAGTCTGTTCTTGCACCATTGCTATTATGAAAGCTAAATTGCTTCTATGAGAGTGTCATAGATTAAATGAACAAGTCAGAAAAGTTGCCCTTCTTGAGTGTACCACATTTTAGCTGGGACTCTTCTCTTTTCTTGCTGATTCCTTAAAACAGCAACAGTACCAACTAGATCGGGAGATACGTGATCAGCTGATGCCAGTGCAGACTTCTAGAAGGTTGATGCTGACTGATTAGCACAGGATGGGCATTCGTAAGTTGCCTTCCTCTTTGCTGTGTTATGCGTATGGTAACATGGACTAGATTGTTAGAAATTTTGAGAAATTTACTTCAAGCCATCAGAAACACAGTCCCCATCCACGTGCCTTGGGTGGAGACAGGAATGCGTTACAACCCTTTTACAATCCAAATGTGAACTGCAGAATGTTTTTAAGTTGATGTAAGTTTACATTTTGAGTTTATGTTTTCAACTTGTCAAACTTTTATTATCGGCTTGTACTAATAAAGCTTTCACCTGCTGCACACATGGTGCCTAAAAACAATAATTTTATTGATGTCAAGCCAGCTTCTACTATACTGAGGGCAACAATCTGATTTTATTTAAATTAATGAAATCCATAATTTGCTAACATGCCAAAAGTTTGCTTTATAGTAGTTAATTATAAAATGTGCTAAGTGAATCTCTCCACTATGAAAGACTCCAGTGTGATTCCTAAGCTAGTGTCAGTTAAAAAAAGTAAGACCAAATATTGAGCTAAAACTTAGGAAGTGGAGGAGACACAGTAGGCGGGCTGCCTGTGTTTTGCTGTGGTTAGAGGGTGTTCTCTGGTTGTGCTGATCTGCCTGTGACTGTGCTGCTGTAGATGATTAGATTAAACAAAGCCATGTTTTGAAAAGCTTCAGAACCCCTTGAAATACCATAGACAAATGCCAAGTGCACAGGATCAGATGTCCGAGCTGCCCTTAAGATAGGGGGTGAAAAGGAAGCTAGGATTAAACTTGTTATTTATCCCCAAACTCATCACTTTACTCAACATGAACTGAGCATTCTTCTCTACGCATTTGGGAACAACGACATCCTGTGACTTCCTTGGACCCCAGATGAATCATGGAGATACCTCTTTGCTACATGTCCAAACATAGTGAGAGATTTGGTGTTTATTGCAAATTTTTTAAAAATCCCAATTTATGTTTCTCTGGGAGGGGCTTATTGATTTTCTGCCACATGTGTGGAAACTAGCAAGTTGAAGGTGACGGAAAAAGTAAAATTGAACCACTGTGTAATTTATTTTTTCTCTTCTAATTAGGGAAATATCCCTTCCCCCTCAATTCAAGGTTTCTGATAAAGTTAAAATTTATTAAAGGCACTAAGGGTTAGAGTACGTACACTATTAAAAGTATAACAAGCCTAGGAGACCAGTGAGGATAATAAATTTAGTTGGCCCTTTGATATATGTCAGGCGTATGTTGTAAGTATTTTGCACATTTTATATCATTTAATTCTCACAATTTCCCATGAGATAAGTTCTATTATGGATCACTCCAGAAGGAAGCAGTCACACAGAGAAGTTTCTCAACTTCTGTAAATCAGCAGTATACTGCTATCCAGATCCACATTATCTGGCACGGGAGCCCAAGATTTTATTGCCATCCTACAGTGTTTGTTTAGACAGTATTCAGTTTGAAAGCTATAATCCTGAATTTGATTAAAAAAGATTGCCACTGCTAGTTATAAGGTAAAAAATTTCATTTTTTTCCTGTTCAAATTGTGTAATTCATAGTATTTATGGTTAACATTTTGAAATACATACTATTTTCACCACATCTATGCAATGTGATCGAATTATGTAGAGAATGTTTAAATGAAAATTTTACAATAAAAGACACATTGTCATTAATCTCCCTCAAAATCCCCCCTTTGCTTTGAACACACTTATCCCATAATTTTTACCATTTTGTGAAGCACCTTTGGAAGTCTTTCACGAATGTCTGTAGCAGGTGTGATCAAAACTACAGTGTTATATCTTCTGAGTATTGTTCGATGGAAAGCCAAGCTCACAAAGTGTTATGGTGTGCCCTCATCCAGCTTATTCACCAGATCTGGCATTTTTTGTCCTCTGTTTTCACCAAAGTCAAAATGACTTTTAAAGATAAATGTTTTGAATTGATTCAGGACCTTGAGGCAGCCACAACGGCGCAAGTGAAGACTCTCACGACAGAAGAGTTCCGGAAATGCTTCAGAAAGTGGCAGAAATGATGGGATGAGTGTTTTCCAAATAAGGGGGTGGTGTATTTTAAGGAGGATTAATAGCAATATATTTTTATTGTAATAATTTTTAATTTAAACATTCATTATGTTTATTGACCACACCTCATATGTAAGGCTCCAAATTGGAAGGGACATGTACCATCCAACTCTTGGAGCTCATGGGTCCCTTTTTCAGTGATTCTAGATTCTGATCCCAAGTGAGCTATTGACTCACTTTTCACCTCCTACCAAGACCTTCTTGCACCTTCCTAATCCCAGCTGGAAAATTAGGTAAAATAAAAACATGACCTCATTAAGAAACAGATGCCTTGGTCTGAGCAGCACTTTCCAGAGTAAACATTACAGATTTTCTTGTGACTCTTTGGGGGGGCAGGGAGTGGTACTGTGTCCCTTTGACCATTGGTCAGTTTTGGATCAGAAGAAAACAGCTTGAAATTCTGTTTAATTTACAGACCAAAGTTTAGAAAAATAACCCGTTTCCTTCCTGACTTTAATAGCACAAGTCAGTTAATGCTGTAAGTCAGCCCAAATTGTACAGTAATACCTGAGTTGAATAAGAAGCTGACCCAAAAGTTTCCTTTAATTTAATATAATGTGTCTTCAACTAGCTAGCTGTATGCTATCACAGGTTGCTACCACCAACTTTACTTGTGAATTTAAGAAAGCAAAATGAGGCCAGGGGATCTAGCTCAGTGGTTCGGTGGCCTGCCTTGCAAGCGCAAGGACCCGCGTTCAATCCCTGGTATCAAAAAAATAATAATAATAAGGCAAAATGCTTTTTAAATCCATATTGGAAATATCAAAGATGAAATTTACTTATTGAGATGTTACTCATTTGCCAATTAAAAAGGGTCATTATACTAGAAACACAATCAGCTAAGTAATGCTATTTCTGAGCTAAAAATATAATTCAGATTCTTCACCCCATACCTTTGATTTTGACATGTTGCATCTTTAAATTCATTTCCTTATTACAATTCAAATACACCCCTTCTGGATGTAAATTTTGTGACATAGACTCATTAATAGGACTGTTGTACTATGTCATGATTCATTATATATAGAAAGAATAGACCAATATTTTCCACCAGAGCACTTACGATGGACACTTTTATTCTTACTAAAGATTTCAAACAGCAAAATATTTATTCCATCATTCTTGCCATGTTTCTGAAGCAGTTCTGGATTGGCAGACTGTTTTGAGTTGTGAACATACCTAACATTTTCCCAACATATCTCTTGGAAAATACTTACAGATTAAACAATTGCATTACTTTCAAAATTTTATACTGGCTACTGTCTGTCATTTCCCCTTCTCTTTTCCTTATTTAATATATAAAGACAGATGCTATCAGCAAGTGAATCCACTAGATGAAGACATTTGCTCCTTCATTTCCCCAGGATTTTAGGTGAGAAGTTTCCATTCGGATCGAGAACTAAGGGTTCGCTAAAAGAGACAGTATTGTTAAAAAAAAAAAAATGTTCAAGCAAACCACTTTGTGATGTTTTATGTGACTACTAATTACAAATGGTTCTAGAGGCAAATTTTAATTCTTTCTCAAAGTAAGACTTAGAGAATCTCTCCTGGAAACTCTAACAGAGAACAAATGCCCCTACAACTATCCTACTTTTTTCTCACTAGTTTTCATGTCTTGTTTTACTGAAGGACTTTCCTCAAAAGTGTTATTTCACATTTCCAAATTGCTTTGAATCCTCCCCACTCTTTCTCCTGCTACTCGCAGACATTTGAGAAAGAAATATCTCTCCAAGGAGAAGAATAGCCTTTTTTGGTAGGTTTTTTTATTCCATCCTTGAAGAACTCACCACTCACTTAACTTTGCCTCTCTACAGTGCTGTAAAATCCCATTATAGGATACAATGGGGTGAAAACAAGGAACTACTTTCAGTGTTGTGAGCCCTTTTTTCACATTTTTTGAACCCTTTTATCCTCTGGAGCCCAAGTGTGTAAATCCCATCTGCCTCTAATGCTCTGAGGACTGCTTGTTGCAAAAGTCTTTATCTCCAATCCACAGTATTCATTTTAAACATGTTTGCTGATAATCTGTGGACAAACTCTCTCTGAAAAGGCAGACATCTGAAAAGGGAAAGTCTATCTAGATGATCATTGTAAATTTTGACACCCCTTCAAAACTATTTGAAATACATGGTTCTCAGCTGTGACATCTAAAATTTCACACTTTCTTAGTCAGTAAGCATTAGTATCATACTGCATTGTCTTTCATGTAAGTCCTCCTTTAAAATACTTTGTACTTGTGCCTGTTACTTGTTATTTCAGGACTCAATGATATTGGTAAATTTCAGAACCCAATGATATTGGCAAATTTCAGAGTGATATTAGCTGTCTTAGCACAACTGATCTGGGACTCACATTTAAAATTGTCCCTCCTTTCGCTGTTTACAGCTTTTAGTATGTGTGTCACATTCTCCCTGAAGAGCATCCAAACACCCCTCACATTGATCTTGCCTTTCAATTCCCCGGCTGCTCCTGAGGGACAGTCACATGGGTCTGTCCCTGTGCCTGCTTCCAGCCACTCTGGAACTGGCTGCCTGCTTTGGAGGTGTTTAGATGCTCCTCCCATTGCCCGTGACCTCTTGCCCTTGAGAAAGCATACCTCTCCCCCACAACAGACTTTGTTCATGAGGGCAGAACAGTTCGTGTTTCCTCAAAAGAATCAGTCTCTGGCTTTTGGAGACCTTACAAAATTAACACTTCCATTTGCTTTAGATGAGGTGGTGCTAAGATTTGTGTATGCTTAGAATGACAATCTTTTCTGGTTCCGTGATAAATTAGAACATTCAGGGAGCATAAAAATCACAATATGATGCCAAATAGCATGCTAAAGGATTCACTAATTATCTCAAGATATTTTAAAAGTAAATTGACTTGCTGACATAATTGAAACTCTTAAGTCTATGTTCCTTGCTTTGCTGTACAAAAGAAAAAAATCTAAGTACTCTCCTCAGCCCTTTAAAGTGAATTTGATGTTTGCCATATGGCTGTATTTTAAATTAAAAATCTAAAATCTAGCCTCCAAATGATGAGAAAATCCATTGCTGCAATAAAAAAATTCATGTGGAAAGTGCTGTTTATATCAATTTGGAGGAAAAGGCATTGCTCTGATAAATACATAAGATTATCTTATTACGGAGAATGCAAAAATCATATTCTTTAAAAAAAATACAAAACCTGAATTTAAATACATACATGTTACAGCCATTACTTTGGGCCATTTTCCTTCTTTCTCTTCTATGCCAGAGTAAAAAGCTCAAGTATGAAATTTCCATGCAAACCCCACAGTGTTAGCAGATAAAGTTCAGAAACTGTGAAATGGATTTTCAGCAAATATTTGAAGGACTAAGTCCATTTCAGTAGTATTTAATAAAGATCCCATTTTCCTATGAGCTATGAGCTCCCTCAAACTCTCACTCAAAAACTGAATTCCTTTGTAGGGCTGAGGATGTAGC
>NW_022900936.1:15870249-15883167 GCF_012274545.1 Fukomys damarensis
TATATATATGCCTTTGTAAATCATTTGGATCATGCTTTATAAACTATGATCATGTTCAAGACACTGACTAAACAAACTGTGAGTGGTGGTGGAAGATTTCCCCCGAGAGAAATTGCCAGCCTCATAAATACTATTGAAGTTAATAACCAAACAAATAGCATAAGTATGCGGAGACTTGGAGGTCCACTGAGCTCTCATCACTTAGATCAGCCACAGCAGCAGTCAGCTGCTCAGTGAACAATTTTGTTATTAGGTGTTGGTGATTGAACAAGTTGGCCAAAAGTAGTGAGACTGTCACATGCGAGATTTCATCGCTCCTGTGCTTTACTGGTGTGCACTGGGATCTTGACAGAATGGCCACAGTTCTTGGAGTTGGCATTCAGGATCCTAAGGGGAACAGAATAATCAGTTTCCTGTAATTTTGTCTATGTTTTTTTTTTCCAGTGGTTCTTATATGGTTCTAGAAAGCTTTGCTAAAAACACTACTAGGGTGACTTGTCTAATCTTTAGAGTTTCTGCCAAATACTCAGACTGCTGACCCACATTTTTTTAAAGTATCTTTTTGATTTACCAGCTAGTGCTATCTTGCTCTTCGAATGTGTGAAAATTAATAATAAGTAATGAAAAGCAATTTACTCAAATTGCAACAACGAGGTGAGGCACTCTGGGAAAGAACGTCTGGCTGACAGCAGGCAGACAGCATGGTTAGAATTTGTATAAATTCGACCTGTCTGAGTGCTTCTGAACAATCACTCACTTCTCAGTATCTGTTTTCTCTTCATTCTCTAACACTCCGTGATGTTCATCTTGATTTATTAGACTTTTCTTAAATGCAGATGTGCTTATGTTCAAAATACCGTCTGTTTGTGTAACTAGTAAACATTTATAATTCTCTAAATAAATAAAAGTGTGAAGCAAGCTTACATTCACATGGAACTGAAAGGTTACTAATTTTACATCTTTTCTCTTTCTCCCTGAGTCATCTGATAAAACTATTTAACTTGACTAAGAAAATAGAAGTCACTGACATTCAAAACCCACCTATTTAGTGTTTGCAACTTGTGTGCCACTAAGATAGAATACAAGGATTTCAACAGCGAATGGCGACAGATGCTCTTTGATCTCAGGGAGCTTAGGATGGATCAGAAGAGGCAGAAAATTAGACAATCAAAATAATATGTGCTAAAGACCATGACATAATCGTGCAGTTGCCTCACAAGCTCTGTATTCTAAATAAGGCTTTGTGTCTACGTGCCAGGGAGCATATGTGACCCAGATGAATTATGGGAAAATCTGCTCCTTACTTTAATTTTTCAGTTTTCATCTGTATGTCACCCCTAAGTAACTGTTCCAGTAACTACTTGCAGATTTTATTTCCCTGGGGATCAAATTTCTGTCTGAATCAGAAGGCAATTAAAATGAACTCATTTACAATTAAGGGACAAAACAAGCCAAGTGTTCCCTCCATTGTTGGGGAGAAATAGAAATCCAGAATCACACATCATTTGCTTTCTTTGCTCTCTCTCTTATATGCACTTCCTCTGTTGTCTCCCTAGGACATCTACTAGGCCTCTCCCATGACGATTCCAAATTCTGTGAAGAGAACTTTGGTTCCACAGAAGATAAGCGCTTAATGTCTTCCATCCTAACCAGTATAGATGCTTCTAAGCCCTGGTCAAAATGCACCTCAGCCACTGTCACTGAATTCCTGGATGATGGCCATGGTATGTACCACTGCGGACAAGTTGGGGTCTGAAAAAAAATGGGGATTCTTCGGAACTTTACTTCCCCTCCCCTTCAAAATGTTCATCTTACCTCCAAGACAATGGATGAGACAGTGTGAGAAAAGGAGCATGGGAATGGATCGTTGAAGTGAAATGCCAACATCCTTGGTGGCATTGCAGCTATGGCATATTTTGAATAGAAAGGTACAAAAGAGAAATAATGTGGGAGATCACACGGAAGGCCTAGCTGGTGCCCTGAAAACCTGGCTTTTATTCCCTCTTTCACCACTGTCTTCCTGTGAGAACTTTGGCAGACATCTTGGTTTGCTTGCTATTAAAGAGACGCTCTGAATTATTTGAATTACTTGCTGCCCATTACAGGGTGTGGCTAAGGTGTTGGGGATAATTCTACCATATTCTTTTTATGGTAACATAGATCCAGGAAAGGAAGCTACCTAGGTTTGCACTGACTGGATTTTATGTTGACAGCAGATTGTCCTAAAAGGAATGATAAACCACACAACAGGAATAGAAAAGCATCTCAATGGGAAATCACTTTAAAAATGCAAAGAAAATCATTGAATTTATTCTTTAGAGACAATTTAAAAATGTAGTATTTTTATTAAATTTAGAAATTTTATTAAACTTTATTAAATTCCATAAGGTTAGGATTAGTGCTACAAGTTATATAAAAACACAGAGGAAGTCACAATTTATAGAAATAATAAATCCTGGCCCCTAAGTAATCTTTGAAACAAACTGTTGCAATTTTCAAATCATCCTTTATTACTTTAAAATAATAGGAACCCAGTAAGACAGATGTGTTAAGAGTTGAAAAGGAACGTCAGAGAGCACATTGTTCAAATTTCTCATTTTACAGAAAATTATATTCCTTTCTTAATTAAATTTATTGGTGTATTTAAATAATATTCCTTTTTGCTCTCTTAAAATTCTCTTTCTAAACCTAGTAATTAAATTGAGTTTAAAAGAAATTCTGATCACAATTTTCCATAAAATTTTCAAATGTGTGTGGTGATAATTCTTAGGTCAGTGATAATTAGCTTTCTCAGTTTCGCAATGTTTATGGCTTCACATTTTCATAATTTCCAGTGTGCTAGCCATGCTGAACTTTCTCTACACAGAAATGATAAATTCACTTTAGACAAAGAGAAGTTCGGCTGCAGAATTCTTTAATATCATATAGCCAAAAGGTGGTCATTAATTCATTTTTGTTATGTTAGTGATGCACTAACAATGTTTTCCCTGCTCATTTTATTGATATCTTTTATTCCTAAAAGTAATCTAAGGCCAACTTGGTTTAAAATGACTATCAATGGGCCAGGAATTTAGCTCAGTGATTCTGGTGACTGCCTTGCAAGCACAAGGACCTGAGTTCAATCCCAGGTACCAATAATAATAATAATAATAATAATATTAAAATGACTATCAAAGATTTCCCTTTAACTAATAAAAATGTTAATTTTATGTTCAGTTCAGTTTCCAATACTGATTAAATGCTGTAAGTTCGTAAATGAATGTTTACTTACCTATCTACACTGATCAGATCAATATGTATTAAAGTGTTTCTTCAGTGGAGTCTTAACTCCCCACTCCTAAAATTACTTTTACATGTTTTTCAAATTTTTTGAAAATCAAATGACATTAATATTTTATTTCAAAATCATACGTTACACATTCCAAAGGGTTGAGCTAAATTTTGAATCATTAAGTGAATAGATTAAGTTGCTAAGGAAGCAAATACTTATGACTAAAATGGAGTCAAATTTTTTCCTCTACAAGTATTAGGTCAACTACTTACAGTGCTGTGCAGAATTTTGTTCCTTACTGCCATAATTTTGGAATGCTTCATTTATCTCGTGCTTTTGAAATTTATGATCTTACTTTCTATGCAGTAAATATGCTTTCAGCAATGTCTCCCTTTTGTAACATTATTTCACTATTTAAAGAAGTCCATATTCTGATTTTAAAAACAAGTCTACAACAAATTTATGTTATTTTAAGAAATGTCTCTACTTCTATTCCAAAGGACTCATGACAGGGAGCAACTAAGCATAAAATTTGAGTATGAGTAGGTCTTATTCATTTGTACTGATAAAATTATGCAGATTTCCTAGGTGTATATTAAATAATCATATTCAATTATCAGAATTCTTTAGGCAGAAAATGTTCAGTTTATTTATTTAGTAATGTATTTAATCAAATTTAGGATCTGTTGCTTTTAAATACATTGGTATTTGGGGATGTCCTTTTTTTATAATCAAACCAAAGTAATGTATTTTATAGGTCCTTCATAAAATGATTAATTTCAGAATAATGAAAAACAAAGAAAGGTGGTGTGGAACCCTGGCAAAGATCAATTGTATTTCCTTTCTGTATTCTGTATTCTGTATCCACAGATACAGAATTGAAGCTAGTACTTGCTGTAGCACTGTTATTTAATTGTAAATTCAAATAGTTTAATAGTTTTTTTCAAACCGAGGCCAAAAAACTAAGTCAGTGTAAGTGAGCAGATGGCCATAAAAATAGTAAGCCCAATTTTGAAAGAACTGAGGTTCTGACGGTTTAACAAAAAAGTCCAAGATAATGGAAAAATAAGCAAGTACACATTTTCTCCAAGAGTGACAGATTTCATGAAACTGTGTCATAAAATCTTGTCACTTAGGTAACTACTCAGATTTGCATTCAAACCCTATTTATTCGTGTTTTACAGTTCTATTCTTTTTTGTTTTAATTTCCTAAGTAATAAAATAGTCATAGATGGTAAGGAGGACTTCAAACAAACTGACAACAGAAAGAGATTTTGCTTGACAATAAAAGAAAAGCCACAAAAAGCTGTAAAGTACAGCCCTTAAAACATAAAAAGTACGGTGGTCTGGCACCACTTCCCATAATTCAAAAACGCTTATCACACTATTATTAGCCCTAAAGATGCCTGCATATTTCAGCATGATACAATGTATCATTAATATGTAGAAAAAAGGATGATTTTCAGTTATTTAAGTAAGGAAAATTAGATGGTGACACTAGCATGAAGGCAGCAAAGCAATTACTATGTATAAGGCGATATTCTCACAAAATCTATAACTTTTTGATGATACCTAAACAGTATTTTATCTGGAAAATCCATTTATGCATTATATCTTATCCCTCCTCTTCATGCCTCCAAAAATGCTGGAAAGATGAAATCCTAAAGTAAAATTAAATTAAAAGCATTTGATTTATTTTTAAATTTATTAGCCATAAGTAGCTGGGCATTTGTACCACTCAACCACTGCAAAATGTAAATTCATTAGTATTTCCTGAGTGTTTCCTGAGTTAGATCTGGCAAAGTAATATGGAGCAATTAGCTTATGGTTGAGAAGTCAAAGTGCAGACTCAAAAGCACCTGTATCTGGAGATGTTTGATTCAGAAAAAGGAGTATAAATGTATCATGGGACTCCTTTCTGACTAAGGTACTTGTAGGAATTCTGCAGTGTTTATGTAAATGAGCTGTAGGCAAGCTGGCTAGGAGTGTTATCTTCTAAAATAAAGGTGAGCACTGGCAGAGGAATTGTGCAGTGAAAGGAGGTAATTGAATTTCCTTTCTCAAATGCTTAACAACCTTGAGGCCAAAAAAGATAGCCGTGTGTGTTTAAATCCACAGTTCCGGGTGATGAGAAAGGCCGCCACCTGTTCAGGTTCAACTCAAGGACACAGACTGCTAAGGAAAACCTAGAGACACCTTTGAAAAATTAACCTGTAGTTGATGTGCGGAGCTAAGTTTACAGCCACTCCCTAAACACAGAACTTCGGATAGAACATGGTATTAGAAAATCCACTCTCTGAACTTTTTATTAATTGTCCACTATACATATAATAGTAAGGTGGCAATAATAAAAGTCAAAGCCTAGTTATTAAGCTATGTCTTGATCTGCACAATAAATACGTTCTTTGAAAGTGAGCAAATCAGATATACTGTATCTGCAGGCCACGGTGACCTACATTTCTTCAAATCTTTGCTTTATCCTTGATCATGGACAATGTGTAATCCATTTCCCTTGCTGTTGCACCTGCTGTTCAGTGTACCGAAAGCCTCCAACAGCTTCATGGGCTCCTTGAAAGACTTTTTAAAACACATTTTGTTGCTTTGTCAACTCCCTTGTTCCTTTATCTGCTGCTAAATCCAAAGTAATTCTTCAAACTGCAAGCAAATGCACCAGTTTCTCCTTTGAGAGCAGGAATTAAAACAAACACCTAAAAGAAACAATGTAAAGGCTGGGGGATGAAAATACAAAACACCAGGAGATGGCATACAGTGTACTGGGCCTCTTTGCGTGTTTTATTAGGAATATTAATGGATTCTTTCCTAAGGCCTTTTGGCTTGGCTGGGCCTCACTGAATGAAGCGGAATTGTCTCGGGCAGCATAATAAACAGTTAGTGTATACATGTAACAAAATTTCCTCTTTTCATATTGCTGTTATAATATTAATTAAAAATAGGGATGTGGTCTTCATTCTGTGAGCCCCAAGTTGAACATGCCTGTTCTAGGCCACGGATACTTGGGCCATTGCCTAATTTTATGCCTATGTATTGAAAAGGAGAAGAATGAAATAACTGCCTTGCCTTCTAGAAGCGGGAAAGAAAAATGCAATTTTAAAGAACAACAACCTTAGTCTGATAATTTTCATTCATTATTAATATAAAAGAAAAGCACTGCTAGAAGTTAGATATACAATATGAGATTTTTCTGTTCCATTTCCTGAAGGCAAGGCATCAATGCCTTCTGTTTTTTTAATCTTTACTTTAAGCTTTTGGCTTAACACAGATGGGAAACTATACATGTACAATATGTACACATTTCTATTGACTTTTTAAAATAAATGATCCACTTTTATCCAGAAAATGCTAAAGGAAGGAAGGGAAGGAGGGAGGAAGGAGGAACAGCTTCACAATTTGTGAAATAGCAAAGCCCAGATAGAATTTCCAAGTAGGGTAAATTTAAAACTATGTGAGAAATAGTAAGAAACAAAAAGGCAAGCTTTTTGGAGGTAAGGAAGAGCATAAAGGAAGAGGAAAACCCAAAGGAAAGGGGGGTAAAGGAATTGAACCTGAGTGAGAATGATATATGTTATACCAGTTACTGAAACAAACGTCACTGTTACACACACTAACAAAAACACACACTAACAAAAGAATGTGAGGTTGATAGGAAGAAGTTTTTGAGAATGAAAGTAAAGCTGACTTTACAAAGATAACAGTAGATTGGGTGGCTTTAGGGGTCAACATACATGATGCTGAAAGACTGATAAAGTTTCCCTGGTACCCTTTCCCAATCTGTACACCCTTTTAAAATGGAAAATGTATGATTTCAATCAATTGAATTCTACTTACATTTTAAATGTTTACCGCCATGAGATTAGAATCAGGCTCAGTAATGACTTACTGTCATTCTTACTTAGCAAGATTATTGCCATTAGGTAGATTCTGTACCTACTCCACTGCAGAAAATATGATTTAATATAGAAATGAAATCAGTAGACTATATGTTTCCGGGTAAACAGGAATGGATTATCAGCAACAAGCCCTAATGCTTAGAACGTGATGACAATCACTTAATAAAAGAAACTATTTTATTTTAAGCAAGCAAAGGTCATCTCCACATGACTTCTAGGACAAAAGTCATAGAACAAATACACCTAATTTTAATGGCAAATTAGTAGCAATTTAATAGCAAATAGTTTGGTTTTTGTAAATATACGGGATTAAGCTTTATACAGAGTTGCCACATCTTGAAGCCTTCTCGTTGTAGATCGATTTCAAACTACTTTCTATGTCTCTTTTCACTGCACATCGATTGCTGAGATAAAAAAGGGATCAGTTATTTTATATCCATTGTGAGGTGGTGAGTTTGATTCAGGATAAATGCACCCACACTTGGCAAACACTTCCCAGATAATATTTAGTGACCCAGTGCTGTAAGCTGAATTTTTTAGAAAAATTTGTTCAGAAGTTTCTTGGAGCAGCATTTTTGAAGAATTGGAAGGTATTCTTGCTGACTCAGACTTGTTGACTCTTTTCTAACCTTAGCAGCTTGCTGAGCTTTTCTTGAATTACACAGATCTCCTTTTTTGTAGCGGTGGCGATAAAGTCCTTCTTGGAGTCTGATGTGCCTAATCTTACTCTGTCCATAAATAAGCTTGCTGAAGTCTTGATGATTCTTTCCTATTGACTTGATGTGGATGTTTCGCTTTTAACTTCGTGCTTTCCTCCCTGAGTTCTCCTTGGCAGGATACTTATGTTTAATGCTTTTTCTGCCTTGCCTTAAGAAGCTTTGCCTCTTCAGACACCCTGGCTCAGATGTTAAATGGGAAATTCGGGCGGTATTCATTTTCATATAATGTCTTCATCACACACGAACAAGTAGGTGCAACATATTCACTTCGAAGAAACTTGAGTGTAGTTGTAATAACATTTTCAGTAGGCTTAGAGTGTGCTCAGTAGTCTGTTTCTCAGTGGAAAGTAAGGATTGGAATACAGTTTTCTTCTGCTGATTAAAAAGAATAATACATCTAAAATCTTGTTAAAAGGCTGGACATAGAAGCAACTGCAATTGTTTCATATTTTTCTGGTCTGTTAGCTGAGTTTATTTTTATAGCTTCAGTGAGAAACAAAATTGCACTTGAAAATAAATTTGGGAAATGTAACTAGTTAACCAAAAGCACTCAGCCATTTAGTGTTTCACCAGGATTAGGCTTGAGACAGCTGTTTTTATCATTAAGCATGATATTCCCTACTTAAGGGGTCCTTAGACATACTGCCCTTAAGCAGAAATGTAAGACAGACGTCCTCATGCCTGAGACAATGTGGTAAATGATGAGGAAGGCAGGCTTGGAACGCTGCCCTTAATACTGTGTTATGTCACCAAGCATAAACCACCCGATGTACCTTCTGTTTTCTTCAGTTACCTTATCTGCAGAACAAGTAAAATAAGTGAATCCGCTTTATAGGCTTTTCATGCGTTACATAAGCTAGTACATGTTCAGAACTGACAGTAGTACGTGCAGTGTAACAGGTATGTATTACTTTTACTGCTGTTGTAGCCAGTGCATGAATCCTAAAACAAGTTAACAAACAAAATTAAACCCCAGGAACTGAAGGCAAATAGGCCTGCATGAATGTGTGACTAGAGAAAATCAAGGCTGTCAGTTTATTGGGCAGGGATAGATTGTATTGTATTCTTAATACCTAGAATGTGTTCGAGGGCATCCCAGGTACTGAGCCAATGATCGTTCAGTGAGTACAAGAATAATAATAAAAAAAAGAATAAAACCCAAATAAGAAAAAAGAAATGCGATACCACCTCGGGTATTATTTATGGAATTAGTGGAAAGGAGACAGTGAGAAACACAGGAGAAGGATAAGTTGGAAATACTGCATGAGATATAAATAGAATACCCAGGATACTGTGTTTCTCAGAGTTGGAGAGTGTTATGATTTGGGTCCAGATGTCCCGACAGAGCCTCTTGTAGTCAGAGGTGGCTTTTTCAGAGGTGGCTGAATCTAGTGTGTGATGCTGGGGTTAAAGGCATGTGGTTACTAAACTGGTCCACTGATGGGTTTGGCATCGACCTAATCCTTGTAGTCTGGATAAGATAAAAAGGGCAGAGAGACACTGTTAATGCCCCTTGTTGCTTTGCTACCTTCAAGCTGCCATAAACTGTTTCTCCTCTACCTCCGGGCCTCCCGATTAGGGACTGCAGCCTCTACAAATGGTGAGCTAAATAAACCTTCCACCTTTTAACTTTGAGTATTGGATAGTTTGTCTCAGCAACAAGAAAAGTAACTGAGATAGAGAGTAAAAGATTTATTATTGTTAATTTCCCTACTGGATTTCCTCTGGGTCCATTTGAATGTTTTTTTGGTGCCTCAGTGAGATGGCTATTTTCATAGCTCATATTAAAAAATAATTTCATGTGGTCATACTACGTGTAGCACATGAGCCATGGAGAATGCTAGAATCCAGGGAGGTGATGAGCCAGGCCCCACACACGTCATTTTCTTTAGGGCACCAGGCTGCAGATTTGAGAGTGCTTTCTGCTTCAACATTACCTGCAGCATTTCATTTTTAAGAACCTTGTATTATTCTTGTATGGTTTTTACATATAATAAATACACACATTCTGGGGAACTGGCACGTACACATATACATGTGACATCCTGAGATTTCTTAACTTCCTCTTCCTCTCACTTCCTTCCTATCTCCCCCCAGGTCCCCTTTCCATCTCCAAAAAAACCTGTTTTCTATCATCTATCTTTTGTTTTGATTTTTCAATTATGTATACTTGGGATCTGTCATAACGGAGACACCATGCCTCCTTTGGCCTTCTGTGTCTGATTTATTTCACATGTTTAGATCTCTGATTTTAGGGTCTGACCTAAACGCAGAGCTGTGGTTAATCTCGGTTTCTTCCTTTAGGTAACTGTTTGCTGGACGTGCCACGGAAGCAGATCCTTGGCCCCGAGGAGCTTCCAGGACAGACTTATGATGCCACCCAGCAGTGCAATCTGACGTTCGGACCTGAATACTCTGTGTGTCCTGGCATGGATGTGTGCGCCCGGCTCTGGTGCGCAGTGGTGCGTCAGGGCCAGATGGTTTGTCTGACCAAGAAGCTGCCTGCCGTGGAAGGGACGCCCTGTGGGAAAGGGAGGATCTGCCTGCAGGGCAAGTGTGTGGACAAAACCAAGAAGAAATATTATTCAGTAAGTGGTGTTCATTCCCGGACATGGGTGGCACTGTGTCAGAAGGCTGCGTTTCCTAGAGAAAATGTTTGATCTTTCCAGATCCATTTCAGCTCCATCTTCTTCCCATAGTGGCCATTCTTAGTAACCAAATACTGGGGAGTGTAAATAATAGGGATTTCTTCGCAGATCACAGCCTTTCACAAGTAAACATGCAACCCAGAGTCTGATCGAGATCCCAGGTAGCACCCCAGCAATTGTCTTTTGGAAGTTCACTTGTAAATGCCTCTTGCTAGAGTTATCAGAACACACCTATTTGAATTGAGCAAGGAAGTAGTAGCAGAGCCTACATTACAGTTATTATAATTATTTGACAACCTCCACTATGACCACTTTTTAACCCAGACTGCAAGTTCATCTACCTTTAGTATAGTAACATAAGGCTGCTCCAGGGAAATATTTCTACCCCTCAATGCACAATCCAGCTTCAGGTCAGCATCTGACTCCTTAATCCTTGAGGCCAGATTTGAGAATGTGTTTACTGTCATTCACGAGGTTTTCTAGGTCCCTAACAAACAATGCTGCCATGTGCTCATTGGCCATGTCTTTCAGGTTGTCGCCCGATCAGACATCATCAGACACCTGACACCAGCAGCTGGGGGCAGTTCCGCACCTATTCTATGGGAAAAAATCGTTTGGAATATGTTGTCTTTGGGAGACTCAGTCCCAGCCTGCTCCTTCCCTGTGGGGTATATGGAGGCAGGGTGCAAATGCCCTTCAGCATGTCACATTTAATCAGGAATTATGCCAAGCTGAGCTCAAAGACATTAGTATACGCGGCAGAGTCAGTCACAGGCAGGATGTGTGATGTCAACAAAGGATCTGCAGAACTTTAGGGATGGAGAGGAAGAGATGCGAATACAATCAGACAGTGTTTGGCATCCTGCAAGACCATTAGCATTATGCATTTCGTAAAGATCCAAGATCTGCATGCACAAAAAGTCAGTGTGGCTGTGAACAGCCTTGACAATATCAGAAAGCATAATTTAGAGTGGCCCAGAGAAAACAGGAGGAAATCCTTTTTGTGAAGTACTAAGTACATAGGGTGGTATTTTATAGCCTTTGCTGCTGGGATTGGGACGCTGGGGGAAAAAATGAATTGCTTAGAATTGCAAATGTGCTGTAATTCCAGAGCATGACCTGTCCAGCTAAGTAAAGACTTAACTGTATCCACCTTGAAGTTCCCACTGTGTCGGTACACGCGTGTGGTTTGCAGAGGTTCTGTGCAACTTGGATGTTTTCTTCCTCTTTGAATTAAACTTTCTTGCTTTCGATTTCAGACATCAAGCCATGGTAACTGGGGGTCTTGGGGCCCCTGGGGCCAATGTTCTCGCTCATGTGGGGGTGGAGTACAGTTTGCCTATCGCCACTGCAATAACCCTGCACCCAGAAACAACGGCCGCTACTGCACAGGGAAGAGGGCCATCTACCGATCCTGCAACGTCCTGCCCTGCCCGCCCAATGGTACGCTGCTCCCAAGTGTCAGTAAGCACCGAGTACCACTGTAATTTATATCCTAGCAGAAGTAAATAGGGAAGCCTGGAGAAATAGTGTTTATCTGATTGATGCACAGTCCCAGTAATGTTCAAATCAATAACAAATACGAGTGAGTTTTAAACTGTTAACATAAACAAGTGTATTTGTGGGACTAGAAGAAAAACTGCCCCATAAATAAAACCTTTCAACACTGTTGCTTATAAAAGCTCTGTGATGAAAAAAATTAGCGTCTTCCTTTGAAAATTAATAATTTAAATGCATAAGATCATATCTAAGTCACAGAAGAAATAAAATATTCATATAATGTGTTTTGCTCCCTAGGTAAATCTTTTCGTCATGAGCAGTGTGAGGCTAAAAATGGCTATCAGTCTGATGCAAAAGGAGTCAAAACATTTGTGGAATGGGTTCCGAAGTATGCAGGTGTCCTGCCAGGGGACGTGTGCAAATTGACCTGCAGAGCCAAGGGCACAGGCTACTATGTGGTCTTTTCTCCAAAGGTAACTATGCCCCGACTGGCCCAAAGCAGTAGGCATCCTTGAGAAAATTATTTGGTAGAATGAAGGCTGCAGATGCCAAATGTAAACAGTCATTATTTGGGGGGTGGCTGGATTTTGGAAGGTTTTTATTTTCATCTCTGTAATTTTTCAAACTTTATACAATGAATAATTTAAAAAGAAACAGAAGAAGTAAATGTTTTAAAAGCTATTTTTGAAAGCGCATAACTCAGCGTCAAGGAAGGAAAAATGTGAGCTTAACTTTAAAATAGCCAGAAAAATATTCAGTATTTGCTAGGCACACTTGGTGAAGAGACTGTAAGAATTCTTTGCTGAATCATAAGGATGGGATCAAACCCAGTGTCTGTGACACAAGCTTTTCTTGCTTTTTTTTTTTTTTTT
>NW_022900936.1:15883310-15894270 GCF_012274545.1 Fukomys damarensis
TTTTTTTTTTTTTTTTTTTTTTTTTTTTTTTTTTTGTGCTGGGGATCGAACTTGGGTCCTTGTGCTTGTGAGGCAGGAGGTAGAACCACTGAGCTAAAATCCCTGTCCCTCAAGCTTTTCAATAAGTCTTGGACCCTTAATATGAATCAATATCTCACCTCTTATTTTACACAAAATAACATTTTCTAAATATACCACGGGTTTTTTTTTTCTTTCAGTTTTTGGCTGCAATTTAAAAATGCTGAATTTTTAATCTGCAGACAGGTACTACATTTAAAATGCTTCTGAAACTGGCCTTCAGATATATATGTTATTGATAAATAAGCTAATGTACAACATAGGTAATTCTTAAAATATCATATTTCACCTATGGAAAAATACATTTTTATTAAAAATATTACACAGATATAAAAATACCACCATATGGAGAACTGTTAATCTATTGAAGTATATCCTACTTCAGTTCACACACACATGTGCATGTACACACACACACACCTTGACCTACACACACACATGTATGAAAATAGAATTTTGTACACACACAAATAAAAAAATCACATTTATATGTTGTATACTCTCACCTTCGTGAGCCACAAATGTTCATATGCTATTTTATATGCTATCTTAACTAGTTTTTCAACAACATATACTTATTTCTTTCTTCAAAATATCCTCGATCTCTGTTAGCATGTACTTTTCTGCAGTCACCTGTTTGTTTGTGTTGCATTGTCTTAATAGTCTAACACACGATGGGGAATGTTTTTCGGCCTATGACACGGCTTGAGTAAGTTTAATTTTCAACTTGTTTCTATAATAACCTTTATGCAACAAAGAAGAATCTCTGTTTTTAAGCCAGCTTTTGTTTAGCTCTTCACAGGAGTGATAGTCCCATACACTAAGCAAATACGTTGTTTTGGTCATTGTAAAAAGCCAAGATACAGTGCTGCCTCAGCTCACAAATAACTTTTGTTTACAAACAGTGTGATTCACAAACATAAGTATTTGGCAAAATTTTGTTTCTGTTTGCAACCTCTACATAGGGTGACAAACACAACTGTGGCTATCTTTCCCACACAAACACCAACATGGCCAACTTTTCCAAATCGTAGAACAAATTAAGTTTGTGAACCGAGGTACCACTGTAATAGTGTAGGAACTTGTTATGCATACAACAATGGAGATCGGTACCTTGGATAATCTAAGTTTGAGAGGAAGTGCATAACCAGGATCTCTCCAGATCTTCCTACTGATGGTATAGCAAAGATTTTTTCAGTTACATGCTTGTGAAAGCTAAGTGGTTGATTGATTGTTAGTTGCCTGCTCTTTTCCAGTGTATGATTTAATCCAATTAGACTCTAATTAGAACTTGCTAGTTTTCCAACGGAACCAAATACTGGTGTACCGATGTACCCCATGCTGAGGTGTCTGCCGTGTTTCAGGTGACAGACGGGACCGAATGCAGGCCTTATAGTAACTCTGTCTGCGTGCGGGGAAGGTGTGTACGCACCGGCTGTGATGGAATCATTGGATCAAAACTGCAGTATGACAAGTGCGGAGTATGTGGAGGTGACAACTCCAGTTGTACAAAAGTTATCGGAACCTTCAATAAAAAGAGGTAATGACATAGAAACCTTGCCCTTCTATGACTGGAACAAAGCTTTAGACCAGCAAACTTGATACCTATCCTAACACCGTATTCAGTTTATCAGAATGTCACAGGGAAACTGAGCATTCAGGAACATTTAGTAAGCTGTTGAAAATCTATTTTTCCTGTGACAGTGCAAAGTTGTCATTATCCAAATACAAAGTTTTACCTTAGATTCCTAAGTATATTTTAAGGCTTTATATTAAGATGACAGCTTTTAGAGAATTACTGTTTCTTTATCAGTTGAAGCATTTACTTACTTTCTCGTTTCCTCCTCTTTATCTCTCTCTATTCCCCTCCTTTGCCCCCTTTCTTGTTCTCTGTTCTTCTGTGAACATTTCTGCCTCCAGTAAGGGTTACACTGATGTTGTGAGGATCCCCGAAGGAGCAACCCACATAAAAGTCCGCCAGTTCAAAGTTAAAGACCAGACGAGATTCACTGCCTACTTAGCCCTGAAAAAGAAAAATGGTGAGTACCTTATCAACGGAAAGTACATGATCTCCACAACAGAGACCATCATTGACATCAACGGCACAGTCATGAACTACAGCGGCTGGAGCCACCGGGATGATTTCTTGCATGGAATGGGCTACTCGGCCACCAAGGAAATTCTGATCGTGCAGATTCTTGCTACAGACCCAACTAAAGCATTAGATGTCCGCTATAGTTTTTTTGTTCCCAAGAAGTCCATTCCAGCAGTAAACTCTGTCACTAGTCATAGCAGCAATAAAGTGGGAATGCACACTTCACAGCTGCAGTGGGTGACAGGCCCCTGGCTCGCCTGTTCTAGGACCTGCGACACAGGCTGGCACACGAGGATGGTGCAGTGCCAGGATGGAAACCGGAAGTTAGCAAAGGGATGTCTTCTCTCTCAGAGGCCTTCTGCTTTTAAACAATGCTTGCTGAAGAAATGTTAGCCTGTGGTTATGCTCTTCTGCACAAAGATAACTGGAGGATGCATCACTGAGACAGCTGTGAGGAACAAGAGGTCTACGCCATGCACAGAAAGTCACACATCAGTGGCACTGTCACCAGGAGTCAAGTTATGGGCAGAAGCTCCTGGCGGTGATGAAAAGAAGACATGCACTGCTTTATGTGACAATGGTGACCTTGAAATATAGAAAAACTTGGGAGTTATTTAACATCCCCTGGGCTTGCAAGAACACAAAGTAAATAGGTAAAACACTAATGAATGTAGAATCAGGGGACATTTGAAGATAGCAGAAAAATCTCCCCTTTGTCACCTACCTCTTATAGAATGTCTTCAAAGGCATTGCAATCAGTTTCATCCACGATACACGGTAGCTTATTTTTATTGTTTGTAAGTGCATTTTCCCTTGGTATGTCACTTTATATCGCTTGGTTCTATTTATATATGTGTGTATATATGTGTGTGTGCATATGCATATATATATACTTCTATCAAAAAGTATTTGACCAAAGTAGGTCTACAGCTATTTCGACTTCCAGTTTCCAGAAAGAGCTGTAGGTATTTTACTGGAAATTAAGAACTTGCTGCTGTTTTAATAAGATTTAGCATATTTTCTGACTATAGGAGACAAAATATATTCAAAAACCATTTTAACAGCAAGCATTTTCTGAGAAATTCTGAAAAGAAAAAGGATCTGGATGCATTAGTCATTTAAATATATACCTGGGTCCATCTACTTAAACCTTTGACTGCTTGTGTTTTTCTTTCAGGCAGCCAGACAAATTAATGTACCAATAGAATGTAGAAATGGTGTCTGTGTGTATAGGATCAGTATTCAAGAGTCAAAAAATTTGTTTCCTTGTGTTGGAATTTTAAAGAAAAAAAATATGTCACCATGCTTTCAATTTATATTGTCACAACTGCTTGTACTTTCTATAGCTCCCAACTACTTTCTTACAATGTGTAATATACATGCAGAACACACAGCATAGAGTTTTCTGTTACATCCAACACTTTCAACATTGGTATACCTCTTACCAGCAAGCCTTTAAAATGTGTTTTTGCTTATTTGTGTATTTCATTCAAGGGTTCTGAAAATCTACAATGCTTTGTACTTCTTTTTGGTTTGGTTTAATAGGTATATTAAAGATCACTTGGTAATAAGCCACATCTAGAAGAGGTAATCATCATTAATGTGGTTAATGCTAAAAAGTGGTTAACATTAATAAGACTGTTTCCACACCACAGGCAATGATTTCTTAATTTTAATATAAATATAGTCCTACTATAGTAAAGATTTTTCTCAATTGGAAAGTGTTTGGTTGTACCAGTACATATGTGAGTGATAAAATGCTATGATTTTCAGGAAGTTTAATGCATTTATTTCCATATCTTCTCTAGGTATGTTAGATGCTTGAAGAGTCAGGCACTGAAAATATTTTATATTCATATACATGAAAATCTCTTTTTAGATTGTAAACTATATATCCATATGCCCATAATTCATAAAATCCAAAAAGTTTTAGTCCATAAAGATTTATTTTTGTTGTGAAATACTAAAAATGCCAATCATTTTATATAAAATTTTATAATAACCATACCAAATGTGCCTATTGTTAAAGATTTAAATATAGACATTTTAGGGAATCATTGATTGGGTTCCATTAAACTTATGAAAATTTATTTTTAGCATAAGATATTTTTATTATAAAAGATTTAGGCAATGATCTCACTATATCACATTAATTCAATCATTTCAGGGGCTATGTAAACATATGTCTCAGTGTTTTAAATATTTTCTAAAGAAATTATTTTTTCAAACAGATAATTGTTTTATTAAACCAATAATCATCTTTTGGATCTTCAGAAAATAATTTTACTTCAGACATAGTAATTTTTATCATAAGGGATTATTATTTCAAGAATTGGTTCTACACCAGACTAGTAGCTTATGTTTGATGGAGATCCCCAGATAAGAAGGACAAGAGCAGGAAACAAAGTGAGTCAAATCACCCAGAACATCAAAGAAAAGAATTTTTAAAAACCACACTACCATTCAGAATTAATAAAAATTTTAATGTTACTTTATCCAATTTTGAAAATTAATCAAACGATTCAAATGTGACAAAATTCATTCTCATCTTTTGCGGTTATATGTCCAACAACATTAAATACTCTTGGCCAGTAAACATGGTTGCCTCCTCCTCTGCTTTACTATACTATATTCATAGATTTTTAATAGTATTTATCAATTACTCACTTCTCCCCAGAGTCATGAAGTTCTATACATCTCACTGAAACCAAATTAGAAAGGTTAGAAAAAGTAAACCAGTCTTCAGGATTTTTAAGTTTCTCTGTATTTTAAAAATGAGGATCACTAGATTGACTGAGGAATGTATGCCTAAATTAAGAAAAGTTATTTAGACTGGGAATTGATATTCAGAGAAATAGAACGTTCAGTAGATAAAATAATAATGACAATAATGAGCAGAGATAAGTGCCCTATGGCTCTGTAATTCAGTCCAATTTGATTTTGCACTGTCCTTCACCTTTCTGTACCTGTATTTGTGTGTGTGTGTGTGTGTGTGTGTATGTGTGTGTACCGGGGATTGAACTCAGGTCCTTGTGTGCATCTTGAATTTAAAAGAAAAAGCAATCTAGGGGTCAAGATGCTGAAAAAAAGAGAAAAAAAGAAGAGTGTTTAAAAACTGCTCAGATTTGGAAGCATTTAATTTCATTTGCATAACAACACTCCGAGAATAAGTTTTAGTAAGTACTGAGAGAGCCCAGAAATAGCATTTATTTCCTCTAGAATAGAAAAGGTTAAATTACATCCTGTATTGTGGTTTAGAAATACAAGAACATTGTTCTAATTTATTTAACAAATTCAATTTCTTTTGCCTTCCTGTGGAAACAGTTTTATCCCATTAAACTCAGAATAAGGCATAAATCACAAACAAAAAAGTTGCAGCACTGAAAACTAAGTAATTTATTGTTTTTGCAACTGGTATGTGAATTTGTGTGATAAAATTATTTATTCTTATTTAACAAAAATATGTGCAAATTCTTCTATATTTAAAACGTTTTCCTGTTGTCCTACTTTTTAATTTATGCTTCATGTTTGTGTATAAAGTACACTATGTGAGTTTACATAATATACAGCACTGGTTGCTTTTGTATTTTTTTATATAGAAAGCTTTCTGTGTGAATCAAGTGCATATGTATATATTCTCATGTTTCATTACTTTGATATTATCATTCTTCCCAGGGAAGTTTTCAATTTAATCTTTCTTGGTCAGCAGTGTTCATTGCCTGTCACTACATCAATCAGTCTTTTACATTTCATTAACACATTTTTTTTCAAGTCACAGATAAGAAAAAGTGCTTATTCAATCAAATACGGTGCAAGTTTTAAACTTGAACACTCAGTTAGCCTAGAGCAGTGGTGGCAAGCCTCTGGAACGCATGCCACAGTAGGCTGTTTGTATCATTGGAAGCTCTAAAATGTTCACCATCCCTGGCCTAGAAGCCTTGGATGGAAGCTAAGACACATCAAAGAATCAGGTTCATTCCCTTGAGGGATAAACACAAAGCACTGTCGATGTAATATCTGCAAGTCCTTTACACACAACTTTTGAGTGGTAAGAATGACAATAAAAGCAAAACTTGTCTTTTGCTGCTTGAGAAACACTTCTTAAAAGTAATAACATTTAGCCTAGTGTCTATAGCATTCTATAGATGAGCACAAAAAAAATTGGATTTCTGTGATTTAGATGCTAGTAATTTCAGCAGTTTGTACAAATATTGGATTTCTGTTAGTAAAATGTGATTTTTTTTTTAATAACTATCAAACCACCCAGAGCAGTGATCATACTGAGGAGATGCAGGAGCATCTAACTAACTTGCCTCTGTGGCTTTGCAGTCTGATCCCAGTATGGCAAAGCACTCTCAGACTCACAGCACCATCATCGCCTGGTCTCCAACTCTGGTCCTGTCTCCCTCTGTGGACTGTATCTCCGGTCCTAACAGCTAAAGTGATGACAGCAGCCAGACAGAAGTTCAGGACTTGTTTGTAAAATAAGGTTGACTTTAATAATGATCAAGTTTTGCTAGTGATCTAGGTCTGAGTGTGAAATTTCATTGGCAAAATGGGTGTATATTCGTAAGTCCTTATTATTAAATTTGAGGCCAAATACCTTCTTTTCACACAATTCAAAGCTATGAATAAATGAAATAACCAGGAGTACAAAAGTATAAGAAACAAATTCAAGGTGCTTTGTCATTTAGACTCATATAAAAGGAATTTATATGTTCCAATTATTTTTCTCATTTGCCAACAACCTGTAATTTTATATTATCAGAAGTAGATAACAGACTTGACTTATCCACTCAAAAATATCTTCCTAATAGCCCTCTGTCAGCCTGAACTACAAAGTAATTTACCAAGTTATATCATCATCGCAAAACACATCAATCTATAATGGAAAATTGTGCTCTGTTTTATGAAAGTACAGAACACATTGAAGTATGGGACCAGGCATTAGTCCAAAAATGGAAATACAAGATGGTGTTCACATTAGCAAAGCAAGCATAGATCTAGTAAGTGACTAGTGATTCGAAGTAATTCTACTGCAGGTTTTGTGGCAAAAATAAAGGAATATGTCATTAGCACTTGTTCGTTTTGAGAGCAAGACTTTAGCATACATATTAGCTACTCCAGTTAACCGCACCTTACTAATTTACTGGCACTTTAGCCATAATTTCATTGTCTCTAATCCTTATCTCGTGGCTCCAATAGCTAGTCCTTACAGACTGCATAGGTATAATGAAAACATAAATAACGGTCCATCTTCCTATAAGGTTTTGCCACATCAGTGACCCGAAGTCTAACACTGTGAGGAAAACTGTCATTTATAAATAAAACAGGGCATTTTTTTAAATTTTTCTTTGGCACATCCAATGAAGAATTGTTACTGAGGTGCTAACATCTTCCATGATCAACTGTCAAATGTAGCATTTCTGAGTTCTACTTTTTTTTCTTTTAATGTGATCTTACAATTTGCAAGAAAGACCTCGAAGCTTGTTGTCAAGCCCAGGCACAGCTTCATACTGGAAGTTCAGGAAACAAACATAACCACGGTCATTCTGACCAACAGTGGTTAGGGACATTAACTGTATGTATTTGAGGATATTTAAGTTGTCAGCAGAACTTGAAGTCTGTCAAGTCAAAGTCACATTTAAATGAGTCACATTTCAACATTTTTAAACCATCAACATTACATTCAAACTGGTGTATTCACCCTAACTTTTTTTAACTTTGTGGTATTTTATGCCCTTATTAAACATTTAGCGACTATATCTCAACCTTTCCTTTAACAACTCACAGTGTGTTAGAAGCACATTTTTCTGTACTGAGAATGTATCTGGAAGCTCACAATGTGTAACTGAAGCTAGAATTTTAATTAAGAACTATTTATTCTCTGAACGATATTTTTACATTGTACACTCAGGCATGACAGAAATATTGTTGGTTTATCTTGATATAATTAGTATTGATAAACACTCCTTACAGTTAGATCATGTACATCCTTCATAAATGGACACTGCAGGGCAGGGGATTTAGCTGAGTGCCTCTGCCACCTGCCTTGCAAGCACAAGGACCTGAGTTCAATCCCCGGTACCAAAAAAATAAAAAATAAATGAACACTACAGATGACTAAATTGATTACAGAAATATGTTCCTCTTGACATAAGCAGGAACAGAAATAATTTGATTTTCATATTAATGACTGAATAAAGTCAAGTAATAAACCTAAGTAGGGATAGTTGATATCTTTAAGTTTTGAAATATGCTTTCATTGATTAAGAAAATTAATGAAGATTTACATTCTGTACATGTGATATAAAATTGTAAGCTGCTTATTATCCGTAGTTTTCCAGAAGTGATCATATAGGCAGTGGAAAAACCAAAAATCTTAGAAAAACCAAGATGGGTCTTGTTTAAAATGTTTCTTTAGCTTTGGCAAACTTCAAATATGAATCAACTACTTAAAGTGTTGCTTTGTCTTGTAACCTGCATTCTACAACAGCTCTGTTTTTCAGGTAAACTACTTGGACTGAGCCGTTTGGGACCTGTTTTTACTGTAATATTTTTCACTGAGGAACAATATCTTATTTTGTAAAGCATTTTCCTGTGTGTGACTTAAAACTGTAACGCTAAACAGTGGTTTTGTGGTTTCAGTGGACACAATAAATATAATTTGTAAACTAGTTTAAAGAATGTACTGCATATAATATGCTTTAGAGTTAAAACTACTGTCTATTTTTTTTTCAGCTTTAATTGAGTTTATTAGTACATTTTAGGGATACAGTACAGTTACATTCATTGTTGGGATCTTGTACCTCTACATGATGTCTATTTATTTTTGATTGCCTTATGACTTTGGTCTCAGAGAAGTCCTAGGCTCTCTATGACTTCTTTCATCTATCATCCACTGTGGCATTGGCAATATTATCTCTTAAAGTACAGTGGAACTATTACTTCAAGTTCTTCTTACTAGCTTATCCTTCCCTAAAGTCTGACCATTTTGAAATTCGGTGTTAAATTAGGAACAACAAACAACAGAATTTGCATTTTTTTTAGTTTTGATATATAAACTTATCCCAGACATAAAATTAAAGAGCTTAATAATAATGCAAGCTGAGACTTCTTTTTCAAATTGATATTCTCTAGTCATTCTGTTTATTTGGTAATAGACTTATAGCATTAAATGTCCTCAGATCATAGATTACCTTTAAGCACCAAATCAAAACTGTTTAGTATAAAATACAAATATTGAATTTCCCTCTTATAGAAAGCATTAATTTGGAATTATAGTACTGTATATTTTCTCCTTAATAGCATACTTTTAAAAGAAATTATTAAAAACACATTTTTTTAAAGGATAGTATGTACACTGCCCAATCATAACGTTACTAAGAATTGTCGAATGTCTCATGTCAGGCCCTGCGCTAACCACCTCACAAAATTTTCACTGCAGTGTCTCTCTGTAAGTTTGTGAGGTTGGTGTTAATGTTCCAGTGTTGCAGATGAGAGTCACAGCATGACAATCATTAGCAACCATCTAGCTTTCACCTAGTGCCAAGCACTGTTGTGAGGGCCTCAGGTATTTATTATCAATTACTGCCATCTCGGGTCACTAAGTCTTAAATCTTGATAGATTGTGAGTCTGAGGGAGCAAACACAGAGTGAATGGAAGGCTTATGAGAGCAGAGGAGGGAAGGGAGAAGTGTTTAGATGCCTTAATACGTGGGTCCCTGAGTACAGCAAAAGCAGTCCTGAATTCCAATCAAAGAGCCAAGGAAACTATGGAGAAAGAGGCATACTACTGGGATAGAGTCAAGAGCTAAGAGAGAGACAGAGGACTATTGTTTGAAGAGAGAGGAGAAAAAAAATCTAGTTTAAAAACTATTAAATTATTAGTAAAGATAAAAAACAAAACAAAAATCCTCTCAAGCTTCAGCATTTAGCCTTACAAACTTTACAGCTAATAATGAACTGTTTTAATGTCAAAGACATAGGAAAGTTCTGAGGGGGGGCTTTCAAATTAGGACTAGAATTATCAAAGGCAGTGGCTAGAAATGGACATAGAAAAGTTTGCGAAGTCCAAATCATCATCAAGGTTTAGACCCTGTTGCATCTTTCTAGATATGTAGGATTGAGTGTTTTGCCTATTCAATGCTGTTTTCTCACAGAAGAATTGATTACAGACCATCCTCCAAATCTATGGATTCTACAAATTTGGATTTTGATCTCTGTGAAGGATCCTAAAATCAAATGGACTGCTATGTTTTTGTATAGACACAGGTGAGAAGGAAAAGTGGCTTTAAAGCTCTGTTTTTCAAAGTTTCCATCCACGTCTATTACATAGGTAAAGAGAACTGAATCCTAGAATAACTATCCAAGATCTATCCATAGGGATGGAGGAACACACGCAGACCTAACACTTAAGACCACTGTCTATCACATGCTTATATGATTTTCTGCAATACAGATTTCTCCTTTCTACATACCTGTCAGGCTTCCTCTCTCCACTTCATACTTCATCTGGATTTGCCTGGAACTGAAAGTATAGTCCTTTTCTTGCTGTGGTTGTTACTTAGGATTAAAAGCATCTCAATCTTGAAAACCAAAAAAGCACATTTCTTAATCACTCGTAAGTAGATTCATTCCAAAACACAGTGACTGAACTAGTTCAAGATTAAAAAGAGGTGTTTCATCGATAAAAATGTCAAGAATAATTCTCTTCGTTTTCCAAATATATCTGTTACCTTATATGTCGCGAACCTGCGACGCAGAGCACTGTCCCGCAGTGCCTCA
>NW_022900936.1:15894617-15899617 GCF_012274545.1 Fukomys damarensis
ACAAGAGTCTGATCAAGGCGACGTTTATTGCAGGCAGGCATCAGCCTTTTAAAGGAAAAGACCGAACTATTATGGGATAGGATTACCATAGTAACCTCAATACCTGCTCCTATAGATAACATCAGATCTTTAACATAACAAAATGGAGTTAACAGCACCTGACTCCTACAGATCTTTGGCTGTCTGGGTTTCTTCCCTGCAGGGCAAAACAAGTTTAACACGTGCAGCTCTTAAAAAGGAATAAATGTTGTCTTTCAAAAAGCCAGTGGGCTATGGCTGGCTTCCCACACTTATACACATTGCAAAGAATTTACCTAGATTGTTTCTTCACTTTCAAGATCCTTTAGTATCCGTCTGCCTTTTAAAGATATTTTCTCTCATTCCTTAGATGTCTGATGTACTTTAAAGAGTTTACAGGAGCTCCAGATTTAGAACTGGACAGGATCAGAGAGAAGACAGAAAAGCAAAGCAGCCTTTACAGGCAGAACAGTGAAGAAGCGCTAGAGGTGTGACCATCTGTGATCACATCAGAAAGTGTTTCCCTATAAATACAAGTTGTAGATGCCCTTTCCTTCAAGGTTATTCTGTGATCACTCAGTTCCACTGCTGTCACCTATGTCCAAACCACCAACCATTTCCACCTTGAAAACAAAATGCTTTTAAATGCGGCTTCCTGATTCCTTCATCGGTAAGATTGGTCATATAAGAAAGACCACACTGGATTACTTCATCCCTCTACTAAAATGTCTTCCAACACCTTTTTATGCGGTTCAAAGTCAAAAAGAAAGTCCTGCCTGTGGCCTGAAAGGACCCGCAGGAATGGGCCTGCTGACAACCCAGATCTCTTCTCCTGTTCCCCAGCTGCAGCTCAATATTCCAGCTGCTTTGCCTCCGTGCTTATCCTTCAGTCTTATCAAGCACAGACCATGTCTAGAATTCTTGCTTAGAACATTCTTTCTCAGATATGTACTATCTCCTCTTCCATAAACTCCTTGTCTGAATATTCTGTCTCCCAGAGAGCCTGCCTCTACTACCTCTAAACCAAACAGATACAATGATACATTCCTGCTTCCGTTTTTTTTTTCAATGCCACTGATCACAACTTGCAGTTTCATTGTATGTTTACTGATATGTTTGCTATCCCTATAAATATGTACAGATCCACACATGTGCCTACTTGAGCATGTATCTTTATTATTATTTATTACTGGCTCCTAGGAGGATACTTAGCCTATAACAATTGCTCCGTAAATATTTTTGAATAAGTGAGTGAAGGAACGTATCCATGGTGATACAGCAGATAATCATTACTAAGAAGTTCAGGAAACAGTAGCGAAAAATTGATGGTCGGCTACCTATGGTAGTGAGAATATTTTCATCAGGTAACACTGTTTTTAAAAATTTAAAAAACAAAAGTCAAGTCACAGACTAGGGAATCTGGGCAACCAGAATAGATGGGTTGTAGGAAGGTTAGTAAGATGGGTTAGTAAGAAGGTCTTAATTCTAAGATAAGTCTTTATTTCTGGGGATGAAACTTTGTAGAAAAACAAAGGTGTCATCCAAAATTCTCATGCCTGCATTACCCAATCAAACACCAATCTAGGTACTGCTGTGAAAGTACTGTGCAGACAGAATTAATGTTACTAAGCAGCAAACCTTAAAACAGGGAGGTTATCCCAAATCAACTGGGAAGGTCTAAATGTAAGCCTAAAAATCCTAAAAAGCAGAGCAGAAAGGCAGCAGGAGAAAAATTTCAAGCATGCAAACTATGCCACGCTCCACTGCCAACTGGGACCATGTAGAAAGGAAGCCATCAGCTAAGGAATGCAGGCAGCATCCAGGAGGTATCTCTGGCTGACAGCCCGCAAAGACACAGGGACCTCAGCCTTACGACTGCAGGAGACTAGGGTTTTTTTAAAAAAAAATGAAGGAACTTTGGTATAGTTTTGAATTTTGTCTGCCAAAGTTCATTTCAAACTTAATTCCAAGGACAGCAATGTTGAGTGGTGGGTCTATGAGTGGGGTGACTGGACCACGAAGGCTGTGTTCTTGTGAATGGATTAAGGTGCTGATCTAGAGAGAGGGTTAGTTATCTCCTAAATGGTTTATTGTTTTCATATAGGTGAATTCAGTTCTCTCTCTCTCTCTATCTCTCACACACACAAACGCAAACACACACACACACACACACACACACACACACACACACATCTACCATGTTATGGCACAGCAAGAAGGCCCTTGTCAGATGCTGGACTCTTAACTGGATTTCCAAGCTTCCTGAACTGAGAAAAAAACATTTATTTTCTTTATAAATTACCCCAGTCTGTGGTATCCTGCTGCAGAAACACAAAGCAGTCTGAGACAAGAGCATAATCAGTTTCATTCTCAAAACCTCCAGAAATGAAAGAACACAGCCCCAATGATACTTTGATTCCAGGCTTGTAAACACCAAATCAGAGACATGGCTGAGCCATTCAGAGTGTGGACCCTTCTGGAGCTGTGAAAAATGAGGGGGTGCTATGTAAAGCTGCTGAGTAGTTAGCATCTGTTATTCTACAAGACAAAAAAGAATATATAGGTCAAAACAAGATGTTGACCCAGAGAGTAATATCAGAAAGACTGTCATGTTAGACCCACAGGCAAAATTTACGTGGTTAAGATCCAGTTATTGTTGCTATAGTAAATGAACACAAGAGAGGTAGAATCAGTTAACTAGATTTGGCATGAAATCTTGGAATGAAACCGTCATCCAATCTAACTCTGATATGCAGTCACTTTAGGGTCTATACTTAGGCTCAGAGATAGCATTGGCTAAAAGCTTGGTGCACACTGAGAATCCACAGCTACAGTGAGAAGACCAACCAGAAACAAGAAAGAACACAGGGGCAAGAAGACAAAGCATTGATAGACTAAGTCATCTATCATCTGAAACAAAAAACATTAAAAATCCTATGTTGGCAGTAAACAAAGATTTTGATAGAGTAAGGTAAAATTTTAATGAAAATGATCTGCTGAATGCTGTTAGCCAAATACCCAAAATTTGATGTTTCGTCCCACGATTCCATCAGTCAGAGTTCAGCTAAGTTCTGCATCTGCTGCACACATCCACTGGGCCAGAGGCTCCAAACAACCTCATCCAAGTGGCAGGGTCTCAAGGGGCCACCTAGGGTCAGTCTCAGCTACTCCTCCCTGTGTCCTGTAGCTCCCCCCAGGGTGTCTTCAGCAAGGACTTCAATCTTTTTACAAAGCGTCAGGGCTCTAAGCACACCTCTTTCCAGAGACTCAAGTGAAATCTATAAGGTTTGAGATTTTTGTTTTGGTTTTTTTTTTTTTTTTTTTTTTTTTTTGGTACCAGAGATAGAACTCAGGCCCTTGTGACTGCAAGGCAGGCAGTGGCACCACTGAGCTAAATCCCTGGCCTATATAAGGTTTTTATTTTCCACACTTTGAAGTCTTAAAGAGGCATCTTTATAACACACCAATTAGAAATTCTACGGCATGTGAATCAGCAATAATCTCAACAATCCCTCCATGATTCTCCCAGAAGTTGTAGGATTATAAAATATGCTTTGTTACTTGTTACCAACTTTTTGAAGTCAATGTTTCCTTGCTAGCTTTGCCATTTCTGTGTGTGTGTGCATGCATGCACACACACACAATAGGTACTTCAATTCAGAAAAAATAATGTTTAAGGTTACAAAACATAATGTTTAAATAAAAAAATTTACCCTTTATGTTCAGGGAAGATGAATTGAGGTTTATTGGTTTCCGTTTGTTTGTTTGTTTGTTTTCCTATTCTTCATGTCATTCCCTGAAAAAATTTTCTAAAAATTACTGAATGTTTTCATCATTCAGTAGACCAGGGTTGTCTAATGCAATGAGACCCCAAATTAAAAATTGCAAAGTTCTTATCTGTTGTATGTGTCAACATAGACAAAACACCTTCATTTCCCCAAATATATTAAGGCAGATATATTTAATAGTGTCATGAAGTCTTTAAACATCCGCTGGACCTTTACAGGAATAACTGAAACCTCTCTGAGAAGGAAAAAGGAAATGTGCCATTTAGCAAATGTCTACAGCATCTTCATTTGCTCCCTCAAGGAAGCACAGTCAAGTTTCAGATCCTTTAAAGTAATAAATCCTATGACTCCAAATCCTATGACTTTCTCTGCCATTGATCCTACATGGGGACTTTAAAAAACTATGGGTCAATATATATCTGTCCACACAGACTTCAAATGAGCTGCAGAACACGAGTCAGGAGACTATGGGAGGAGAGTTTACATGTTTCATCTGTATGTTGAAAAAATGAAACTATTTCCATATTCGGAGGATGTTTCTGAAGGCCAGTACTGCTAGTTCCATAATCTGCTAGCGGTAGACTCCTAAAGCTTTCCTGGCATTTTGGCACTGACATTATGTGAGCTTTCAAAAAAATGTCAAAGTGTTGAGCTGCTCATGGGAGTTGAGATTCTAAATCCTGGGGATCCCAATTTAAAAATAATATAAACCGACTGAAGCTCCATTTGGTGAAAAGGGTTGAAAAGATGAAATTTGGAACAATATCCTATTGTTATGACAAAAATGATGAATGGAGAACATTAGAATGATATAGCATGGATTTTCAAAGGGTTGAAAGGCTACCACGGGGAGCAAAAGCTATAATTTTTAACATAAGCAGAAGGAAAGAATAAAATCAAACTAATGACTCTGTCAAAACAAGAACCAATGTAGAAAAGTGTTCCTACTATTATCTTATTCTAAGTTTTTACAATCATGAATGCTTCATAAGAATCAACAGTAATGAGGTTGGCTTGGTGGTGCTGCACTCAGGATGCTGAGGCACAAGAATAGCCACAAGTTCAAGGCCAGCCTAGGCTACACAGTGAGTTCAAAGCCAGTCTGAATTACATAGTGAGAATTTCCCCCAAAAAAAAGAATGAACTGTAGAGTTGAATTTTTTACCATTTCCCTTCTTAATGAAAAGGCTTCCA
>NW_022900936.1:15904617-15912024 GCF_012274545.1 Fukomys damarensis
GCCACTAAATGAATAAATAAATAAATAGTGGAAGATGTAGCTTATGAAGGCCTCAAGTTCAATCCCCAGAACTGCAAATACATACATACACACACACATACATACATACATACATACATACACACACATAAAAATGGTAGACACATGTCAGTCATTGTACATGTATCCATAAACACAGAATATATATACAACATTAAGATTGAACTACATATGGAGAATATACTCCTAAGTGAAATACATAAGTCACACATCTGTAAATACCAAATAATTTCTCTGGTGTGATAAACTCTAATAGTACATAAGATCCTAATGATATAATTGACAATGTGAAATAGGAAGAAAAGGGTTAAAGGTGTAGGGAAAGTGGGAAGGATAGGGAAAGGTAATAAGAGAAAAGAAAAAAATATACGAAAATGAAAAAATGGAAATAAAGTGTTTGTAAATGGGGAGGGTCGGAGGGGGTGAAGGGAGGGCAGGGACAAGGGGAAAAAATGAGAATGAAGTTCTAGAAGATCCCAATGATGAATGTAACTGTACTGTATACCTAAAATGTACCAATAAACTCAATGAGAGAAAAAGAAGAAGATATGGAAGTAACTCCAAAAAAAAAAAGATTGAACTCCAAAGCAATCTGTGGACTTGGGGTGATGATATGTTGGTGTAGGGTAAGTGTTGGTAATGGGGCAGTTATGCCCGTGTAAGGCCAAAGTGATATAGGGGAAGAGATGTCACTCCCAAACCTGCTAGATATCTCAAGCGCAAGTTCTTGTTCTCTAAAATTAAAGAATGAATTCTAATAACAATGGAGGTTAATTAAGAGTAGGAAAATTTTTTTTAGGGAAAGAAATTTCTGTCTTAGAGAGACAGAAGGGGGACCAGAAAGTGGGTTGCCTGCCCACCCAACTTCTCAAAGATGTTTTATACAGCAAAGCCATGTGGTGAGGGGGGGGTACAAAGTGGTAAAAAACTTTAAGACCCAATAGAAAGTTACAAGGTGGGCATGAAGTGGGGCAAAGCCATGATCAACCAATAAGATTACAAGTACGGACACCCAGGTAATAGTGATTAAATGAGGATCAAAAGGGGGAGCAAGTCACGTAGCAAGCATACAAGGATTTTCAGTAAAGGTGGGGCCAGGGATATTTCTGGGGAAGGCTGGATTAAGACCTTGGCCCCTGACCCAGGTGATAGATACTTATTTAGAATATCAATTGCTGCTATTCATCCCCAGGGGAAGCACAAGGGTGCAGTACTTTCTCTCCTTTTACAATTCTGGCCTTCAGTGAATGTGTCTTAATGTCCTCCACTTTGGCTCCTTGCTGTGTTGGTTCCTTGAGGGCAGCCCTGTCTAACTGCCTACAAGGTATCTAATTAATTATCTATCTGCAATAGGAGGATGTAAGAAATCACTCTATACTCTCCTCAATTTTGCTTTTTGGTACATAATTTTTAACCTAAACACAAATATACTAAAAGGATAAATACTTTCTTTAAATGTAAAATAATAATAATAATAAAATCTACCCAAACATAACATTTACAAAAAAGAGAGTGACTTGCTTTCTCCAGAGCCCCTCATATTTGGGGATGTGGTTTTCTATCTCAATGTCAAAACGAAAGAGTTGCCTATTCCTTTTGCCATCCTGCAGAGTGTAGCAGAGATTTATCTTGTAGTCACCCAGACAATTGTGTTTTACTCTTGTCAACACTAAGAGTAGAGGGCTCTGCAAATGCTAGAATCCATGCAATCCACAGCTCTTCTCTAGGTCTTTATTCAACTACTGAAATTGTCTCCCCATCTCACAGATTTTTAGACCCCTCTACTTCTGGCCTTTTTCACACCGAAACTTGTAATCTCTGAATGAATATTAAGACAGAAGATGGCATCCATAAAAAATGAGAGAAGGAATTGGCCTCTGGCTTGAAATGGTTCAGGTTTTAGTACATGAGCCACTCAGAAATAGATGTCAATGCTCAGAGGACAGCAGCCTCTTCCACCTTCCATCTAGCCCTCTGCTGAATTGTAAACATGTCTGCCTCCTTGCTTTGGTGGCTTTTTTTCTGGGTTCAGAGGTTGGAACCAAGTGTGTAGCCCTTTGCAAATGTTACACCAGAGAGGCAATTAGAGAAAATTCTTTCCTAGTTCCTCTCTCATGTTTAATTTATAGTGCTGCTGTCACTCTGTGTGTTATTATGAGTATTTTACTGAAAAGTTAACAGGGAGTAAATTATTTAGCGTGCCTAGTATGATGCTAACTCAGAAATCCTGTATGTGTTCATAATCTGAAAAAAAAAAATAATAATACAACCAGACTCCTGGGATTTTCCCTTGCTCTGTATTATGAGACATAGTTTTTCTCTGTTTTATAAGTTGGAGGTTCAGTCTGGTGTCCTTGCTCCTAGTCTCTATGCCTTAGGCCAGATCTCTGATCCTGAATCATTTTTTGCATCCTGCTGCTTTCAAAGCTTAGACTGTCTTCATTCAACAAACCTGGAGAGTGTTCAATATATAGATCTCAGGAAGTTTCAACATCTCTGGGTCTTAGTTTCCCTTTCTACACAATGGGGCATGTAACATGCCTATATGGCATCTAGTACAGAGAAACAGCTCTGTACTGTTTTGTTTTTTCATTGTCACTTTCTATTTTACTTTAGCTTGTTGGAATTCTACTTAAAATTGTCACTATTCTCATACCCCTGTGCTCCCTTCACCCCCTCCACCCTTCCCTATTTTCAAGATCTCGGTGATGAATGTAACTATATTGTATACTTTAAAAGTACCAATAAACTCAATGAAAAAAAAATTGTCACTATCTACTAAGAGCCAATTATTAAAATAAACTCCTAGGCAGTGGTTCCACCGCCTGCCTTGCAAGCGCAAGGACCCAAGTTCGATCCCCGGTACCAAAAAATAAAAATAAATAAAAAAATAAAATAAAATAAAATAAAATAAACTCCTAGTCCTGGCATTCTGGGCTGAATTCAAGCATGGACTTTCCGGCTTCATCTTCATTTTCCCCATGTCCAATGCCACAAACTTGCTCTAACTTCATTAACAGGATTGAGCTTTCATCTGCTCTCTATATGCAAGAATCCCCTCAGGGTGGGAGAGTTTCTTCAGCCTTTTGTTGTTGAAACTACACCCTTTCACTGCTAAGGGCTGATCTAACTGGTGCTTCCTCAATGATAGGAGACCTTACTCAGAGGACTCTTTCAAATTTATACTCTGAAATTCATCCCTTGCTTTTCAAAGTCAAAAGTCGAATAAACCAGAGCGCACTAAGGACCTATTTAAATTCACAGTGAAGTCAACAAATGGAACAAAAATATGCCTAAAAGTAAATTATAAAACATGTTTTAAATAAAAAACTAATTTTCATTCTTCAATGTTTTTTTTCTTTTTTCAAAAGATAGATAAGCCAAATATCCCATGCTTGACTTCAGCTTGCACTTGCTCTCTTTAAGAGAAGGGAATGTGTTTATAGTAATTCTCGGTGTAAATGAAATTCTTGGGTCCTGAGGAGTCTGGTATACATCCTGTTTGCAAACTAAGATTTCTTTATGAATGAGCAATAAAATGGGCGTACACAGTCCTGAAACAGAAACCTTGCTTAGGGGCATTGCTATTAGTTCCAATCTTTATAATCAACATCTGAACTGTTCCACTTCACAAAGTACAAAGCCTGTTTTCATAGTTCCCTCTTAACTTGTTTTCCTAATGCGCTCCAATCAGTTTGATGCCAGTGAGCATCTGTTGTGTTTATTATATTTGTCTTCCCTCCACCCAGGGAGGCCCCTACCCTCAGATCCCACATTGTGAGACTTTGAGTAACCAAAACCTTGTTAGCAAATTTTCCAGCAAATAGAAGTGTTTTGGAATTTTTTCCACCTTTGGTAGATGGGTTTCCCTTGAAGTAAACTAGTCATGCTGTGCTCACCTCCAATGGAATTACACTTTCACTCACACCAAATGAATGAATGACAAACTGAATAAACCAGTAAAATCAAGTCATGAATAAAAACAGAGGGAGACACTGAGTAAAGCAGAAAGAATGTGAAAAAGAACCTTTGCAAGAAAAATGAGTGTTTATTCCTGTGGCTCCTATAACAAAAACTTAAATATATATTTTCCTTAACACAATTACAAATAATTTACCATCTAAGAGAATCAATTTACTAAATTAAACCCTTGTTTTATTTCTATTGGATCAGTTCCATAAGTATTGGCTTCCTCTATTGGCATCAAAATGTTGACAAATCTACTGCTAATGTAAGTCCCAAAAGCACTCCTAAGTGAAATAAATAAGTCACACATGTGTAAATACCGAATAGTTTCTCTGGTGTAAATAAACTATAATAGTACATGAGATCCTAATGAGATAATAGACAATGTGATATAGGAGGAAAGGGGCTAATGGTGTAGGGAAAGTGGGAAGGGTAGGGGAAAGCTAATAAGAGGGAAAAATACGAAAAAATGAAAAAATGGAAATGAAGTGTTTGTAAAGGGGGAGGGGAGGAGGGGGTGAAGGGAGGGCAGGGACAAGGGGAAAAAATGAGAACCAAGACCTGTCTTGTAGAGGTACAAGATCCCAACGATGAATGTAACTGTACTGTTTACCTAAAATGTACCAATAAACTCAATGAGGAAAAAAAAAAGATCAAAATGGACTGAATTCAAATGCCGTGTAGGCCTATCTGGGAGAGTACAGAGGCAGAGGCACAAAATAACCAAGCCTTCCCCAAACGTCAAGCCAAATGAGCTTTAGACTTCCTCACTACTGAAATGTCCCCACTTCACCACATCCCCTCCTTTAATTGTTGGTTCCACGCTTATCCTCTCTTCTGTCTCTTGACCACTTAATATCTCTTTCTTCTCACTTTTAAAAAGGTGCCAAAAAGTTAGCTTTCAACTAAAATGAGTAACTCATTAACAAAAGGAAAGTGAGAAGGAAAACAATAAACAAATAAAAGTAGATATGCTTTTAAAATAGCCACATTTCTTTAATTCAAGCCACTAGAATAATAATTATCATAGTTTCATCAATGCTTTCAAATACTGCACTGTTTGTTTTTGTCTCCTGATACAGATAAGGTCTGGTTCAAAGTGTGCTTAATTGGATAAAAACATATTGAACTCACTTGAGAAACTTCCATGTGTACTATGGACCTAGGAAATGGAAGTCTAACTAAGTATTGTTTGGAGACAGTGTTAGGTTTGTAGAAAGCCAAATCAGAGGTAAGGACCAAGCTTGTTGGAAGAGTTAATGTAGGAATAGCTGGAATAAGTTTATTTACCTGTGGGAGAAAGAACACTCCCAGAGAGGTGACCAGAAGCCAGCAATGCCGAAACTAATTAGGAAATCTGTGGTCACCTACCATTTTTCATTTTTATGGGAAGAGAGCGCTAATTCGTGACTAGAAGTCAAATTGCCTGCCAGTAGTACTGACAGCATCCTTTTATCTGTTGATCCAGGGTACCTAGCCCACATCCATGTTTTCACAACACCCATTTATTTCTCTGTCATGTTTCTGCTGCCTGTCCACAGCAGGCATGGTGACATGCCCAACCTCTCCTATTGCTTTTCTTCCTGCCAACAGCACTGACCAAAATCAACACTTCTTTGAGTTTCAGAGGCTTCCCAGTACTACATGACTTCTGGTCCTCACTAGGTAGCCTGGGATTGTCCCCGCCAACAATGCTGCTGCCTTTGTGAAGTGCAATCTGATTTAAAGCAAAAGCAGACAGGGAGATTGTGAGGAGTGCTGGATGTACAGATTACACATTACTGGGAATGGAAACAGGAGTACTGACTAAGAACAGAACACTATAACACAGCTTCCAAAGAGAAGCATTGAAACTCACTTTCTTTCTTTCTTTCTTTCTTTCTTTCTTTCTTTCTTTCTTTCTTTCTTTCTTTCTTTCTTTCTTTCTTTCTTTCTTCCTTTTCTACAGATAGCAGTATTGTTTAATTTTTGTTTAGGGTATGTTCGTTTGGCATAACAAAATAACTAATTAAAAGAGAGCAAAGAAACTTAAATTCAATACGAAGATTTTTCCCAATGTTCTCATATTTTCCTTGAGTGTGATACAAGAACATAATTCTCTCATATAAAATAAGAATTAAGGCCGGGTGTGGTGGCGCACACCTGTAATCCTAGCACTCGGGAGGCTGAGGCAGGAGGATCGCTGTGAGTTCGAAGCCAGCCTGGGCTAAATAATGAATTCCAGGTCAGTCTCAACTATATAGTGAGAGCCTGTCTCAAAAAAAAAAAACAAACAAACAAAATAAGAATTAAGAGTGGAAAACATCCATGACTACAAAGTCATGCTAAGGACATATATTTTTATTTTTTAAACAATACATAAAAATTCAAATAAAATTCATTTGACTATTTAAAGAAACGTGGACTATTTGGGGAATTCATTTGTTTAAAGGTTTTATTATTTGATGACATGACCGAAATTGAGGCCATATTATGATTTGGGTAGTCTGAGGTACATAAGCATTTCAAAATTAAAAGCTTCTATTATGAGTTCTTTTTAAAACCAGCGTATATGATGACCATGTGGGATATTTTTGGGTGTATAATATCACAGATTATCTTAACACAGATTTAAATTTCAGAGTAGAGATTAAAGATCTAACAAAAAAGATGTAACTTCTGCCTGTATCATGGTCAGAGTCTAACCTTGCCTTCCCACTGATAACAATAAGAAAGTCAACAAAATATGTGAAACAACTATTTTCAGCCTTCAGAACCCTGGTAATACTGATGTGATATCTGGGAGAAGGGAGTCAGCTATATAATCACCTCCACGCTCTTCCTAGAAGCACTTTCTAAAATTTGGAGCAGAGAAGAGCGGAAGTCAGGCATGGCCGTCCCACCAAGTTGATGGAACAGAAATTAAAGTTCAGAAAAGCTCAGGAACCTGGATTTGAGAGGGAGAATACTGAAGGTGAGAGAGATTCCAGGGAAATAGCTCTGGATATCTGCATAGGGTCTTTGCTGGCTGGTAGGTAGTATATACATGGCTCAAAGCTAAACACTACATAGGGGAAAACTGTGAGGCTAGGCAAAAGCAAATAGCTGTTAGTAAGCTCTAAACAGTATAACTCTCCTAATTTACACAGGGTTGAGAGACAAATTTGAATTAATCTGCCGCTGAAGAGTCTTAGTTGAATACCTGAGGATGTAATAGAGATTCCAGATGGAGGCTTCACAGTAGCTACACTCTTTATACCTTAAAATACAAAAAAGATAAGCTGGTCATTGCGGCGCATGCCTATAATCCCAGAACTCAGGAGGCTGAGGCAGGAGGATCACTGTGAGTTCGAGACCAGCCTGGGCTACATAGTGAGTTCCAGGTCAATCTCAACTACATAGTGAGACCCTGTCTCAAAAAAC
>NW_022900936.1:15912843-15928222 GCF_012274545.1 Fukomys damarensis
ATATATGTTTAAAATAATCCACATGTAACTAAATTTCCTGCAAAAATGCACTTCAGTACTCAAGGGAAGATAACAAAATGCATACACACATATTACCATAAATATCACAAAATATGCAATATTGTGTAAAAAACTAATGAACATGAAAAGAAGAATTAAATGTGGCTCAAAAATGAGGAGAAAATTTGTTAGTAGAAAGAGAAGTGTCACAGATGTTGACACTATAAGTACATTAAATCAATATTACAAATAGTCTCAACTATGTAAAAAGAGAACATAATACAAGAAAAATAAAAGGTTTTTAAAAATGTGACTTACAGATTTTACAAATATGTCCCAGCAGAAATACTGACTAGGTTGACTCAGAAGATGAGAAATCTGATGATGAAAGATCAATGGACTTGAAGACAGCAATGGAAAATATACAAACTAAAGTATGTACTAAATGGGAAAGTTTTGAAAAATACATATAGAAAGCCTGATACCTATGAAACAACTGGGCTACCAAATAAAGAGGGAGAAAGAGAGGTAGATAAAAATAAAGAAATGATGGTCAAATCTTCCTAAGTTTGATGAAAACTATAAACCCAGAAATCCAAGAAACTTAACAAAGGAGCAACACACACACACACACACACACACACACACACACACACACAAAGGCATATAATAATAAGATTATTATAAATCAGTGAAGAAAGAAGGATCTTGGTGGGAAATGTCTTTGGGTTAAATATCTTCACAGTTGAATTCTATTAAACAGAGAAGTAAATTTTTAAAAAATACATAAATCCAGAAATTGAAGGAAAGATATAAAATCAATTCTTAACATTTAATGACACCAGCTTCTCTAAAAGCAGAAACAGACAAAAATGTTACAGAGAAGAAATCTATCTTTTGTCTCTCACAAACATAAACAGAAAACTCCTTACCAAAACCTAGCAAGATAAAACCATAAAAACAGTTAATACTATATAACCAGTTAAGGTTTATCACAAGTGTGCAAGTTTGGTAAATTACAATCAAGATAGTCCATTATATTTCCATGTTTTTCCATTTCTCATATTTTTTCTTTCCCCTTCTTTCCTTTCCCCTACTCCTCCCACTTCCCCTACTCCTTTAGACATTTTTGTCCTCTTTCACAATATCAATTATACATTTTGAGTCTTTGTAAGTAGGGAAGGGTGGAGGGAGTGAAGGGAGGGCAGGGGAAGGGGAAAAAATAAAGAACCAGATACATCATGTAAAGAAAGGTACAAGATCCTAATAATGAATGTAACTTTGTATCCTATACCTAAAATATACCAATAAAATTAATGGAAAAATGATAATCCATTATATTAATAGAAAAGGAGTAGAAACAATATATTATATATTGCGATACAATATATTGAGATATATATTGAAAAATGAAGAAAAAACTATTAGAGGCTATTCTACACCTATACATGAGAAATGAACCTAGAAATTTAAAATTAGAAATTAAAAAATGAAATTCTTACACATAATATAGTATTCATTTAAAAGGAGCTACAAAATATCTACCTGGAACATCATCATAAATATACAGTAATCTGAGGTCATAGGGTAGAAGAACAACATTAAAAAATCAAATATAATTCTATGTACTAGCAACAAGCAGTGGAATATTAAAATGTTTAAAAAAATAATTTCAACTGCAATAGCATAAAAACATGATTTATTTAGCTGTGGATATAAAATAGTGCAAGACTTCCATGGCAAAATTTTCATACATTCCTAAAAGGAATTAGCAAAATTTAAATGAGGATTATACAATGTTCATGAATTAAAAGATGTAACATTAAAAATATCCATTCTACTAATTGATGAGTTGATTTTAAAAAAGCTTTATTAGTACATGTTTGCAGTACAAGAATTTTACATCCATTGTAGGGAGTAGGTACATGTATATAACACAGTTTGATTCTTTTTAAATCTCATTCCCCTTCCTATTCACCTCCCTCCTTCAGTCTTTAAAGCTTTTTCTCCATTTTCATTCTTATTGTTATTATTATTCTTTGTAGTTCATGTTACAAAATATAATATTTGCATTCATCATGAGTGTTTGCACATTTAACTGACACATCTTTAAATTTTTTATTCCCCCTTTCCCCTCCCTCACCCTTGGACTCCTGAACTTCTTCCCATTTGCAAAAGCTCCATCTCCTTGTTTCCTTTATTTTGCTCTTCCTTTGTAATTTGCCTTACTCAAAAGAGAGATACTAAATATTTAAGTTGTGCGTCTGACTTGTTTCACTCAGCAGCTTAAGAAATTTACTCAGTATTTTTACCTGAAATTCAAATGATCAGAAAAGAGAAAGAAAGGAAAACACAGAAAGGAGGGGGAGAAAATACTGGAAATATTATGCTAATTAAATTTATGACTTACCATAAAACTGCAATAATGGAGACTAGGTGACATTTTCAAATATACAAATATACTGCTTAATGGAAAAAATTTTAGAAATAGATGTACACATATGTGTTTATTGAATTGTTCAATAAACTTGCTATAGAAATATAACAAATAATGGAAGGATTTTTTTAAACAAATGGTGGAACAGCTGGATAATCATGTAGAAAAAAAAGCTAAAGTTCAATAGTTACATCTTATCATACAGACAATTTTCTCAAAATAGACCATAAAATTAAATATAAAAGTTGTATCTATAAAATGTCCAGAAAGACATATGAAAAAAAAAATCAATCTGTTGAAAACTCAACCAAGGAAGAATATTTTAAAGTATAAAATAACTTGTATACCCGCATAATGGAATACAGAAGTCCCTGACTTACAAGCATTAGAGTGGAGAACTTTCACAGATACTGACATACCTCGCGTAGGAACATTCCTAGGTGTGAACAAATCACGGAAGCAGCTCACGTGACTACTTTGGCCCCATCAACGTCAGGTGTGGGCCAGATTCCGCCGTGCCCTCTATCTCCAATTGGTGATGATCCTTCAGCTTCGTCGCCTCCCTCTTGGTCTCCTTCCTCCAGTTAGTAACTAACCCTCTTTGTGTCAGTCCACGTGATCCTTTATATGCCAGTTGTGCTGCATTGTACCATCATTTTAAGATAACTGTAAAAGTAAAAATAGTTTATTTACAACATTTTTGTGTGTACTTGGTTTTTTATGCTTTTATATTTATATTTGTATAAAGGGTGTACAAGACTCACTTTGTTGGACTTATGAATGGATCTGAGTTAGAAAGGAGTCTGATTTAGGAACATTCTTCCAGGAGAGAACTCATTTGTAAGCCAGGGAATTACTGCACTGCTTAACAATAGAAGGAATTGAACTTCCATGATACACACGATTCAGCTTCTTGAAAAATTTCCCCTACACCTCTGCTATCTCTGCTGGAAGACATGTAGTCACATAGCCTTGGTTTAAGCAATCAGAAGAATTCAGCAAGCTCCAGATTTGAAGCTTACAGAAAACAGAGACTGTAGGGAATCAGTCCTAATGCCAGCTACAGCCAGGAACAGGAATAGCTAATTCCAGACAGAGGTGGCTATGAAAGCATCGTGGGGTCAAAGCCAGAAGAACCAGCTATGTGTACCTACAGCATGTCACATATCGTCGTCTGTGCACCTCTGGTTGTTCCCTAGTTCTATTTGTTCCCGACAATTTCCTGAGTCCAGATTTCAACCTTTCTCACAATTCTGTGAGGCAGGCAGTAATATTTATTCAACATTCTTTTCTTTTTGCATTGTCTCATTTGTGTTTTTTATTACTCACCACTAAAAATTCTGGTTAATGCAATTTGCAAGAAATATCAAATATATATCGTTAGAATATTTGTAGTCCAAAGATCTCTGTGATCAGACTCCTCTTTGCGATAACCCTCACATACAAACTAAATTTGCAGAAAACACAATTCTTCATCTCCTCCTTTCATAAACTGATCACTGGCTTTCCCAACTATAGTGTACTCCTTGTACAGTACATAAATTAACAGCAATCAAATAACTCCATCTTTCTTACTTACAATAACCATCAGATTTCACAGATGTTGTACCATCTAGGATTCCCTTTCGCTGCTATTCAATCCCAATTCACCACTGGTAAAAGTATGAACAGTGTAATATTTCACAGGCTAGAGCATAACATTTCCCCTTTTACCGAATAACTGCATCTCAGTTGCTAACTAGCCATGGTGTGAGACAGTTTCCAAATCTTATCTTGAGGATTGGCTTCCCAGAACAAATCCCAGTACCTAAGGTTACTAACATAGATTACTCAAATGCATATACTGTGATGAGACTTCTGAGAAAGTAATTTATCTCAAGTCCTAGGTCCTAAATAAAGGACTGAGGCGATAGGACTAGAAAAATAAGGAAGTCAAGGAAAGGCTCTGGTCACACAATAGGTCCACAAAGTATAACAGAAACTCCATAATTCAAAGGCATTTTGCACCCCATGGAGTTCTCATGTCAAAGATGTTCTGATTCTGGGATGGAGTGTTTCTACCCCCTCTTGCATCCATCAATAAGTAGTGAAAGCTGTTCTCAGGGAACGCTAAACTCCCAGGCACTCTGCCACCCCATGCTTAAAGAGAAAGGAGGACCCAAAATCTGAAAAAGAAACACTCAAGTTTATTTTGTGTCTTCCGCACTAGACTGTGGGTCACATGAGGCCAGAAGCCATGTACCATGGTTGAGATGACCGTTAAGCAAAAGGCCATTTGTAAAGGCTTGATCCCCAAGATGGTGGTATTGGGAGGAGGTATGGACCTCCAAGATGAGGAGTAATATGGGAGGTCCTGAGATCTCCGGGATTATAGGTTTTGAAAGGAACTGTGGGACCCTAAGCCATCTCTCATTTTCCCAGGTCAACATGTAACCACTCAGTCTGACACGCACCTACCATGATGCGCACCTTCACCACAGGAGACCAAATCAATCAGACTACCTGATCTTGGGCTTCAATCTCCAGAACCTCCATCCAAAGTCAACATGTATTTATTTATAAGTAGCCTGTGTCAGATAGTTCACTGAAGAAAGATAAAGTTGCCTAATTCACTCTGTCTTCCTAGGCAAGCATGTCTAATTCATAGCCCGCAGGCCTGCCAGGTGGCCATGGATAGTTCAGAATTCAGCTCCACAAGATTGTAAAGCTTTAAAATGATGCTGTGATTTTTAAGCAATATTTTCTTGACTCAGTTGCAAGGACCGGGTTGGTGACAATGACACTCTGTACAGAGTTAAGTGCTAACTGCTCCTCCTATGCCCACCATTTATAGTCAAAACCAAACCAGCATGTAGCAGAAGTTCCATGCACTTGTCCAAGTCAGTGAGGAACAAACAGCAATTACTGATGATACACGCTGTGATCACAAAAATGGCAAATGCTAATATTTTTTCAAAAATGTATTACTGTAAAAGACGCATTGCTATTAATCCCCTTCACAATACCCCCCCTCGCTTCGGAACACTTCTCCCTTCATTCTTACCACTTTCTGAAGCACTTCGGGAAGTATTCCTTCAGCGTATCTTACCTATGGGGTCACGGATGCCTTGGTCTGATTGAAAACATTTGCCTTTCACGGTCATTTTGAATTTGGAGACCAGGATTTGCATGGTGCTGATTCAGTGAATATGGTATGCGAGGACACACTGTAGTATTTTTATTTAGCAGAAATTGCAGTGTCAATTTATGTTAAATAAAGTATGATCAAAATAAATAACGTATGATCAATAAGGGGTCACCCTAATTTATGGTGAATACTTCAATTTAAAAATGTATTACAGTAAATGATGCATTGCCACCAGTCCCTCCCAAAATACAAAAAATACTTTAAACATATTTATCCCCCAATTATTGGCAATGTGTCATTTACTGTGATAAATTCTTCTTAAAATGTAAACATTTGCCATATCTCTTAATCACCCCCTTGTACTTCAACACTTGTGCGTTCCTGTGAATACAGACATTTATCATCACTAGGTAGACATGTATATTTTCTTATTTAATTATCAGATTTTGGCTGGTACTATTTTATAAAAATAATTTAACTAATAAAATAACTTTTTAACAGCTGTGTTATACAGCAAAAAAGTGCCAAATAGTTTTCTTCGTTGTGATAGTGTTCTAATTATAAATACAACAAAATCATTACTATAAAAAGAATAGTTTAATGAAAAAAAATGGTTGCTTATTCTTTACTTTTTAATTTGAGTATTGCCTCAACATAGTCTCAAAAGAAAACAGCGTACAAAGAAAACTCACAGACAGAGGAAGATAAGTGAATGGAAAATAGATAGTTGCGGGCCAAGGATTCAGCTTAGCGGCCCCATGCCTGCCTCACAAGCATAAGGTCCTGATTTCAAGCCCCAGTACCAAAAAAAAAAAAAAAAGAAAATAGAGAGTTGAGTACTTTTTTATTGAGACAAATAATAAACCACTGTGCTTAATTTGAAGGTAAAGCATGTTAGTTTCTAAACAGTACACTTTGCAAAAACATTCTATGTGAAAAAATAAATGCTGCCAAATTCAATGCCTATCAAGGAATGTTTTATAAAGACCAAATAGCAGAACAGAATAAATATCTGTTATCTCACCAAAACTTTTTAAATGGTAAAACACAAATACGTACAAAGCTAGTTAAGCAAATCTGAGTGCAAAAATAGCAAACCTATTTACCAGTGAGTTTATTAAGCAACAATATGGAAAGCATGACAGGTTAATTTGCCCTGATTTAAAAACAAAAAACAAAAAACAAGAAAACAGACTTTCCTCACCAGGCTATATCCAGGTGAATTAGAGAAACAGGAAAATCTATCAGAAGCCAATTTGACAATAAAACTGCTAACTTCCAATTTTATGCATATGCTTTTGTAATACTGAGCAACTTGCTATTTTAGTGAGATGCACCAATAATAAGTACAATGTTACTGAAGAAATGACTTCTTTGGAGCCATTAAAACCTAAACTCAATCTCATGATTTGCATGAAGCAGTACAAATTACCTTACAGAGATTTTCTTAAGCCTTTGTCGCCATATATGGTGTAGTTACTCATGGAATTCTGGCGATGGGTGGTAAAGAAATTTTTTAAAGGATCTTCTAAAATTAATAGAAGGTGATGTAAGTTTTACCAGTAACTCACATTTGTTGAAATATCACTATGTCTTACATAAAAAAGTGGGTTTTTTTGCACAAAAGCTTTAAAAATGAATGTCATCTGCATGTGGTGGCTCACCCCTGTGATCCCAGGACTCTGGGAAGCTCTAATGTTTATATCTAGATATTTCTCCAAAGCCTCGTGGGCTCATTGCTGAGGCTATTGGAAGCTGATTGGATTATGGAGCTTATCACTAACTGATCTGCTCTGGGGAAGTGGAGTTTGCTCATAGGAGGTGGTTGGATTCTGTAAGGGTTTATCTCCTTCCTGGCTTCTCTCTCAGCACACTCTGCTTTCTGGCCACCTTGACCACAACCACCTTTTCCTCTGCTGTGCCTCTCTCCCGTCCTGCCTCGGGAGCCGGAGGACTTTGGACTGAAACCTCTACAAACTGTAAGCCAAAATAAATCTCTCCTCCTTTAAGTTAGGGGAGTCTAGTATTGTCTGTCAGCGGTGAAAAAAGTGACTAAGAGGCAGAGGTGGACAGCAAATTTGAGCCTAGATGGAAAACTTAGCAATTTAGCAAATGCTTTTCAAAAATCAAAAATGAAAGAAAAGGCTGGGATGCAACTTAGTGAAATGGTCCTTAGCGCAAATACCCAGTATTGCAAAAAATTTTTAAAAAATGGAAAACTGGATAATATGCAAATTGTCATCTGAGTTGTGAGTTTCCTAAGGTCTAAAGGATTGAATCATCACCAATTCCAGTTCTTTAAAGTATGGATGCTGACTTTAGGGACATTGTTAATTTTTCTAAAGGATAGTGGCCAAGTTGGGTTAAAATATTAAAAAGATTTTATGATTTGTGAAGTGAAAAAAACTATGAAAGCAAAGGGAAAATTTGTGGCAGAGCTTGAAGATGAGAAATGATTCACAGATTTGGCATATGTGGAACATTTGGACACTCCTAAATTACTTAGACGTGCATCTTCAAGATAAAAATCAACTTATCTGTGGTATATTTCAAAACAAAACAGTGAATCAAATGAAACAGATTATGCAAGCTCAGAGTATGGCAAATAATTTGATGCCTTTTGATACAATGAACAGCTAAAAATTAGCCTTTGTGTACTGTTTTGATGAAGGAGTTTGAGAACATGTTTCAAGATTTCAAAAAATATCATTTTGGGGGGTATAATTACAACTCCATTTTTAGTTATTGTAAATATATTCTTTGTGAATTTTCAAATGGAATATATAGAGTTACAATCATTCAACTCAAAGAAAACTTGGTCAAGTCTCTTTATTAGGCTTTTATAAGACCTATCTTCCCAGAAAAACTACCTCTTGCTTCACAATCCCATCTTAATCATTTCATCACTTTTTGAGAGCGTACATGTTTGTGAACAAGTACTTTTAAAGATGAATCACATAAACAGTAAAATTAGATAAAAGAAACATTTCTGAAGAGCACTTTGAAAACTCACTAAGAATTGCAAACACTTCCAAAGAACCACACTTCTTTGATGTATCAGTTTCACAAAAAAACGAGGTAAAAAAATCTCACCAGTTTTGTATTTTGGTTGCCCTCCTGTTTCTGGTGCTATGGAGCATTAAACCTGGGGCTTTCACACTGAGTTGTATCCCCTGTCCTTTTAAAACTTTAATTTTAATGTTATGATAAAGTGTTTTAAAATAAGGAACATTTTATTATTTCTATATGTTAATTTTGCTATATATTTTATATAAGACCGTTCCTCTTCTCTCCATGTGGTTCAGGCAAACTGAAAGGTTGAATACACAGTGCTATCTCCAGTACCTAGAATGATGCCCACCACCGTCAGCGGCTCCTTTGCATCAAGCCTGGCCACCTTCTGGGTCCCCATGATCAAGATGAGAAATTGGGAAGATATCACCTAGGCAGCAGACACCTGAGGAAATCTGTGGGAGATGATGTGTATCGGGCTGGACAATGCAGAAAGAGTAAAGGCTGGAAGAAGTTCAGACATTCAGAGGAGCCAACATCCTAGCTGGACTGAACCAAACATAATTCACAGCCATTGAAAACACTGCATTTTAAACCTTTTAAAAAATTAAAAAGTGGTCCCAGATGCATTGTACCACCAAAGGAACAAACAGAACACGGTTTTAAAGGTTAAGCCTGTGACTCTGGCATGGTTGGTCTGAAGAACTAGAAGTGGGCCGAGGAGGACGCTATGAAGTGGTAGGTGACCTTGGTTATTTGACAATAATAGATTTGTTCTCAGGAAAAATAAAGATACTCTCTGAGGGACTTGAAGATGACACGGAAGAATCAGAGTCATTTCTTCTGGAACCAGCTAATACATCAGATATGTACCATCACCATAACGGGATAAAAGGAGGACAGATTGTACAGAGGAGTGAGTTAGAACCATTAAAAGGCATTGGTCTGATCTGTCACATATGATGTATATATTATATATAATATAAGGTACATCTTTAACTTTAAATATGATAATTTTAAATATTGTGGCAGTCACATTGACAGAAGTTATAATATAACAGTTAAAATTCTTCACACTAATATGCGTCATTTAATATTTATATCCAGAATACTAACATTCTAACATGTACTCAGTATAAAAGTGTCAGTAGGATATTTTATGTTTAGGTTTTTAAAAATTTGAATGAATTAAAATTCTTAGAAGTTAAAAATTTAGTTTATCTGTCTCAGTAGTTATATTGCGGGTTCTCCATAGTTACATGTGGCTCTCAGCCATTACACTGGACTGTGTGGTGCTAGAACCAGAAAAGCCTGACTTTCTGGGGGGAAAAAAATTAATTCAATAGATACCTACATCTAAAGCTTATAATCAATGAGCTTCTTGCTCTTCTTTCAAAAGGGTAAACTTTTTTCAACTTTAATTGAGTTTATTGGTACATTTTAGGAATACAGTACAGTTACATTCATCATTGGGATCTTGTACCTTTACATGACAGGTCTTGGTTCTCATTTTTTCCCCTTGTACCTGCCCTCCCTTCACCCCCTCATCCCCTCCCCATCAACAATCACTTTATTTCCATCTTTTCATTATCTCACATTTTTTTCTTTTCCCTTATTACTGTTCCCCTACCCATCCCACTTTCCCTACTCCCTTCGCCCCTTTCTTCCCATTTCTTAATTTCAGTAATCTTATTAGGATCTTATGTATTATTGCAGTTTATTCACACCAGAGAAACTATTTGGTATTTACACATGTGTGACTTATTTATTTCACTTAGGAGTATATCTTCAATATGTATCCATTTTCCTATGAATGAATCTATTTTCTCGTTGTTTATGGCTGAGTAATATTCCATTTTATAGAAAAACCACATCTTCTTTATCCAGTTTCCAACTGACTAAGGGAAAGCTAAAATAAATCATTGCAAAAATTCGACCAGGAAGAATTACCAAGTACATGAATACCAACATGTTGTTTCATTTTCCATCTGATGTTAGTTTTTTTTTTAATTTTAAAAATGTAATTCATTACAAATTTAAGGGACAGAAGGGAGATAACCCTACCTTGGCCAGCAGCAAGACAGGATTCTTTGATTGTGAGACAAGAGGAAGGGATTTACATCCTGCAATAGACCAAGGAATGTATATGGGTTTTGTAAAGACTATTAATATCTCAAAGGTCAGTTAAAGAACAGTCCAGGCATTGGTGGCTGGAACCAGATGCTCAAATGACTGCTCTGGGCTTCACTGTGAGTGAGGGTCACCTGGTGGGCAAGATGGGCAAAGTCAGAAAATAAGGTTTTGTCCCTTAAATCCACTGATATGATTAATTATAGAGTTCCTTTACATTGATGAGAGCTTCCCTTTGATTGCCCATTAAAAGGGCAATAGCTAAACATTCTCTTTAATCACATCATCTCTCTCAGATCGAAAGAAGGGCTTTGTAAGATAAACATTTATCCAGTATTGCATTCAGTCTCCACCTACATAGTGAAATCATTTTTATCTTCCCAAATGGAGGATTAATAGACAAAGAGAGTAAGAGTCAAACCCTATCACTACATGCGTACTAGGTTAGGATCAAGCATTATGATACTCAATGGAGAGTTTCCTTTTAGGATGGCTTGGTAGTATGAAGACTATCAATCTTCTCTGGAACCATCAGCTTTTTGTTAGTGATGGGTCCATGAAATAGAGTATTGCAGATATGGTTCCAAATACACATGTACTTTTATATACACACACACATATGTGCACACACACACACACACACACACACACACACTTGCATGCATATATGTGTACTCTCTCCAGAAACATCAAGTGAAAAAGAAAGTGATAAATAAAGTTTACTGATTGTTCTGCATCAATTAGTGCATCTAGGTCCAGCTATGCAAAGTCCACTTATTTGCAACTTATAAGTGGCAGCTAATTCAGAAGAGGAGAGCTTAGGTTCAAATCAAGCAGTCTGGGTCACATCCTCAACTACGTGTTTGACCACAAGAGTAATACAGAAATACATTTCCGGAATTGAGGAGGTTATTTACTCCACCTCATAAGCCTATGTTTAAGATCATGCCTGACAGTATGCTAGCTCTAGCAGTAAGGGCAGGACAACATTTCTGAGGCAAAAGTAATTAGATAAGTATTTTTCTGTGTGCAGATTAAAAGTGTTTAGTTATTCCCTAAGCAACTCTAGTCATCTGATTTCCAATTTGAGGAATTATTTCTTCTTGTCTGCTATTCTATAATCATCTTTCTACAAAGAGGAAGAAAAAATTCATGCTCACAAGAAGTAAAATAGCAAATATAAATAGATGAACTATAACTCATTATTTCCTGTGACAAGACTCTCTGTCTTGAAAAATGAAAAAAATTCTAATGCAAGCTATAAACCTTAACTGTATTAAGCCAGTCTATAACCTATCGATACGTACAATAACAGAACCAGAGTGTTCACAGAACATGCTAACTAATTTCTTTCACCCTTCACGTCTAATGTTGCCTCTCTGTTTTACTCCATGAAACAATGTGGACATTCTTAGTGTTGAGCTCTTCTGTGGAGAGAGAAAGAGAGATAGAGAAAAAGATAGATAGAGATAGAGGAGAGGTTGTTACCTAAGGAAAAATATTAGAAATGGAAAGCAAAAACAAAATTATAGTTTCAAATAAGCAATTACTTTACTTATTTTCTCAAGGGGGATTCACAGAGAACCTCCACAGTAACTGCTAAGCAAAACCTCAGAAGAATTGTAGTCCCATTTAGCACATTTGCATAAACATCCTTCCCAGTGATTTGACTAGGGCACCAAAGCTGTCTGGCATGGAGAACAAAGCCACGGTTGGCACAGGTAGCTCCTAGCCCTGGAGAGAGATTAGATGGAAGAAATATCAACATCCACCATGGCCAGGGGAAGTACATTTAAACCCTCTCCTACCACCAAACAAACAACCACAGCCACATTTTAAAAACTACCATCGGGATGACTGATCCTGGTCCCACAGTCCTGAAGTGGCTTCTTGCTTATCTTAGTCCTGTAATTAGTGGCGGGTGTCCCCTCCAGATGCTCAAGAGTTAGAGCTTTGATTTGAGTGTTGTTCTGATGCTTATCCAAATGATGCTGTGTGTATTCCTCCCTTTTCTCAAGAATTTTCATTCCCACTCCACCTTTCACCTATCCAATTTTACACCACAGATTCTGCTACTTCCTTTCAAGTCTAAAATTGTCAACTGCCTCATTACTTCAAGGCTTGTGTCGTATTCTTTTTTAAAAGCCTACTTTTTTCTTTCTGGAAAATAAATAATAGATACTTTGTTTGCCCAAGAGAGTCACTAAATTGAAAAAGATTCAACTTCATTTTAGCCAGAAAACAAAATGTTAATGCTCGTCCTTCATAAAACTTCAATTTTGCTTTTAAGAATATCTTCAAAGCAAAGCTGTGGGTTTGATTTCCAGCCCCACTTGGGGGAGGTGCTTCACAAACAGAAGACAAAAAGAGTCATCCTGAAGCGGACATTTGTAATTATTTGTCTGGCTAGCATCCTTTTTCTCTCCCTAAGTGTACCATGCTTTCCAAATGCTTAAGGAATCATCCCCTCCCCTTCTGACTAGACCATAATTGAGCACCCAACCCTCTCTAGCTAAGCAGTGGAGATATTACTCAAGATGAGCAATAATTTAGAGCTCTCTGGAATTTAAATTTTGAAAAGAGGGACAAGGAGACTATTGTGGCAAGTAGTTGTGGCTTTTGCATTTCCACAGTGGCTCCCTGACTAGATCCTTCGTGTTGCAAGACACCTCCTGTGGTGCTTGCTTGGTTCTCTCCATCTACTTTTCTTGCCTGTTCCAAACTACGCGACAAGTCTGAGAATCCCTACTGATTCCCCATAATCCTCTTTGGTTCATGCTAGTCACAGTTTCTTTAGTATGCAGGCAAAGAATACAAACCGAGAGTCAGTTAGGACCTATCATTCTTAAATAGATAAAAACACATGGCAGATGTATTGAAATGTAATCAATGAAATGGACACATTCTTTGTGATTGGTACTATTTACGGTTCTGGAAGAAAATACAAAGGGATGGGAGCTCAACCTACCCTGGAGTGTTTGTCGTGTACTTTTCACATGTACAGTTACAATTCCTGAGCATAGAAAGAACTCAGAAATAATGCATTCAGTATCCAAGCATCAGTTTTTCTATTCACCCACCTACTGTCCCATGTCTGAACCTGTAATTCAATCTTGACTGCTCCTACTTCACCTCACACAGCTGGTTAGTGATAACTCATTCACTTCGGAGAAAATATTTATTAGTGAAACATGTTGATTGTATTTATTTCATATCTCTTTCGTCGTTCCATCCTCAAATCTACTACTTTAATTCGGTCCCTCATGACACATTTCTCACCAGATTCAGTGCAGGCACATACTCCATGGCCTCTCTGCCTGTCTTTGCTCCTTACAAACCATCCTCCGCTAAAAAGATGAACTTCACTTTCTAAGATGCGAATCATCATGATTGTGCTGCTTTCCTCCTGAGGCTTAGCAGCACTTTAGGATGAGATCAAAATGTCTGCAGATGGTATTCATGGCCCTTCAAGGCACTTGCAGAGTCTCCTGGAACAAAGTGAACTGTAACTAAACAAACAACTGAAGAAGCACAGTCTATCATGATTTGGCTCCTACTTATCTTTGCAACTTCATCTCTCAGCACTCTATGCTACAAGCACATTGAAATACTTACAGGTCCTCTCACCGCTGGCCCGGCATGGGCTGCTCCTCTGCCGGGGATGGACTTGTTGCTCTCAGGCCTCATTCCACCTGACCAAGTCCTACTCTGTCAGCCCCCACGCTTAGGAAAGGTGCTTCCCCTTTGCATTACAACAGTAGTTACTCTGCACTGACCTCCAGTACAAAGCTCATCACTCTGTATGTAATTTTCTCTTCCTTTGTGTCTCTTCTTTTCTAGATTCTGTTCTTTCAATTTGGAAACTGCTTCATCTCATTTCCTGTGCTTCACAGAGCACTGAGCATGTGAAAGCATCTAATAAATGTTTGCCAACTACATATATAATATTTTCAGAGGCAGTGCATATGGCATTCTTTTAAAGCATCCAATAACTGAGAAAACCTACACAGAATTCAACTCAACATATTATGACTGCAAACAGGGGAAGCATCTTAATTCCTAGACTTTATTATAGAGATTCAGGACTGTAAAGCTTCCAACCTTGAATTTTAAAAATATGTAGCAACACAACAAACAAAACCTCTAGAATTATGTAAAGTTTCTATCAATCTAGTCTTTTTTAAAAACATGGAAAAACCGTACATGTTCAAAAAGCTCTGGATTTTGTGGTATAATACTTCATAAACTGATGAATGTTCCAGTCCAACGCAAATGGTTTTATAAAAAAGTAAAGATGAACTATGCCAGTCCATTGAAACCCAAGAAGAAATATGCAACATTCTTTGACAGTCATCTCTGAATACATGAATTCAAACAAAAATAGTGGAAAGTTATATTAGGAAAAAAAGAATGATCAGACTATCAAAGCTAATATTCTCCTAGGATAAAGTCAAATGGAATAAAAGTGGCAAACATATAAATATGTTTTATGGAAAAGTATATGGTAGAGACTTTAGTATGCTGGCCTTGAACACTTGATATCATTGTTTAAGAACTTCTCTTCTTTCTCTTACCAGGAACCGGCCTCAATCTCCAAACCTTTGAGAGCTCTTCTCCTTATATTCTTCTGTAGCAAGGTAATTCTCTTTTCTTACAATTAGGACTTGGTATAT
>NW_022900936.1:15928603-15945191 GCF_012274545.1 Fukomys damarensis
CGGCACTTAATATAAATCTCAAATATGTTACTGCTATCCTAACCTCTAGATATATTTTAATTCTTTATACACAACTGTATGTTGAGCCTGACTTTATAAAAGAAAATTATGAATAAAGTAATTACCGGGACCATAATTAGCTCCCTTTTAAACATTTCTGCAGAGGTACTACTGTTTTTTTCAATACCATGTCATCTTCAATTCTTTTTTAAATTAAATTTTATTTCATTTTATCCCCTTTCCCAAGGAAGGGCTTGAGAGCAGGGAGTGGTATTCAACTCATTTTTTAAACATTTTATATTCTGTCTCTCTCTCTCTCTCTTTCTCTCTCTCTCTCTCTCTCTCTCTCTCTCTCTCTCTCATCTCATTGACTACACCAGTAAATCAATTACTATAAGTATAAAGTGTCCAACAAATGCCAGACTTTCCTGGCTCTGGCTAATTGGTGAACTATCTCACTGAGGCATTATGAAGGGCAATGCTACCGACGTAGCCTTCTAGGCCCAGTGCCTCCTGCTTGCATAGGGCTACATCCATTCCCCACATTCCATCAAGATATTTTCATACTGATTTCTCCCTCTGAATTCTTCATGCCCACAAAAATTCACCTCATATAACTCTACAACTTAAACCCTTATTCTTTCCAAGATGCTTTGTACCATTGACACTTGTTTTCCCAGAACATTGCTCAGAGACCCCACCCATTATGCTTTTGTGGCTTTCCTGAATCCTATCTGTCTTCTTAAAAAAAAAAAATTTTTTTTCATTTTATGAATATTTGCACCTTTCAACCATTAAGTTATTTTATTTACTATAACAAGGCCTCCAGTGAAGCATGCCAAATAACTGACTCTTTTCACATGCAAAAGCATCAAATAACTCTATTAGTCAGTATGGGTAAATCTGTGCTTCACTGACAAACAATCCCCGAGTCTCACTGATTTAACAAAGGTTTCTTACTTTCACCATGGGCCCCACATGGGTCATCAGGTGGCTCTACTGCACCTGTGACAGGTTGTGGTTGCTGCCTATTTGATGCTATGTCATCTTCAATGGCTATGGAAAGGGAGACTGAATCAAGGAACTTGTGAAGGGAATTTCACTGTCTCTGATGAGAAGTAACACAATTCAATTCAGCTAACATTGTCTTACCTGACTGCAAGTGGGCCATAAAATATACAGCAGCAAGAAGAATACTCAGTGGGCATTACTGTCTCCATCACAGTAAATTTGTCTTAATAATCTTAACTTATTCTATGTAGGTGAAGAAGTTCTCAACTATGGTGATGCAGTGTTTCATGGAACATTATGCACAGGGTTAAAAACTGAGGCCTGGCACTGTCTCTCCCACCACACTAAATTATGGCTCCTGCCATCAGACCAGATGAAAAGCAGCATGAATAGGAGGATGGTCCTAGGCTCTCAAGACCAAGGTCTCGGGCATATTCGGAGCTTATTTATCAATATACATAAGTCTGCTACTTACTAATGCTGAGCTAAGTTAACTGAGATGATCTAGAAGATATTTGATGTGATAAAGCCTAATCATTCGGGTCCTCTGGAAGAATATCGAAAGGTAGGAGCCAGCAGTTGTTGTGTTATCTTAGTTCATTCAGTCTACTGCTCTGAAAAAATCATACCATGTGTTGGGTAAAGTATGAACAACAGAAATTTATTTCCCCTACTCCTGTAGACTAGGAAGTCCAAGATCACGGTCAGGCAGATTCAGTATCTGGTGAGAACCTGTCATAGATAGACATTTTTATACAGTACACTGTAGGATGGAAAGGGCTGCCTCACTCTCAAGGGTCTGCTTTACATAGGGACTAATTCTATTAGTAAGTACGAAGTGCTCATAAACTAATCAGCTCTCAAAAGCTTCACCTTCTAACACTATCACATTGGGAATCAGGCTTCAATCTATGGGTCTGAGGGAATATCAAAATTCAGGTTGTGAGTTTGTTTTGATTTCTGACTACTTCATGTGTCTATGTGTTCTCTACATTAGAGAGAATTCCAAGAAAGCAGGCATTTATACAAGACACAGTTCCTTTGTACCCCAGCACCCTGTTGTTAGGGAATACACAGGACTTTTTTGTAGAAGACAAACATCTCTTCACTAAAAAGATCATTCATGAATGGGTAGGAAGTGCTTCTTCCCTCCTGGCATTTCCTTCTGAATGGTAAAGACGTAATTATTGTCAGACCTCCAGCTTTCCTTTCCCTCTCCCTCACTCCCACATACCTGAGAGGAGGTTATCTCATAGGTGATGTGGGAAGAAAGCCCAGGGTAAGTGGCCTTTTCTTTCTCTGGAGAAATACCTTCCCACCTGCTCTGCTTTGCTTCTCTGTGGATGTGGATGAGCCTATTTTTGCAGGTAGAGCCTGGCCGGTCAATTGCTCCTGTGACAAGGACAAAAGGGCTTCAGTACCCAGAAGCCCACATGCTTTTAGTCACAAAACACCTTCTCCAATTTTAGTTTTAACTGTAACAAAGTTAACATGTTTTTTGATCTCCATATGTTAACTCATTTATTGAACTTCTTAATTGATAAATAAGCTGAGTGCATAAGGATTGTACAATTTATTGTACCTCCCTGGATAACCCCAAAAGGTCTGTTTTAATCTGTTTTCTGTTGCTATAACAAAATACCTGAGACTATGAAAATTATACGTAATAGAAATTTATTTGGTTCACAGTTCTGAGTCTGGGAATTCCAATAGAATGGTGCCCTTGTGAAAAGGGCTTCATGATATGACATAATGTAGAAGAAGGCATCATGTGGTAAGAACGCATCTGAAATATAGGGGGGGGCAATAGAAGGCTGAATTTACAAGAAACCCATTCTTAAGATAACTAATCCACTCCCATGATAAGAACAAATCCATTCACAAGGGAAGAGCATGCATGACCTAACCACCTTTCAACTTCCACTTAATATATATTGCAATTGCAAAACGTTCTCAAAACGAATTTTTTGGGGAAACTCAAACCATAGCATTAATAGATTATTTCATATTATTTATTCAAACACATGTGTTAACAAATTTTTTGACAAGACTTTTTTTCTACTAATACTAAGCTATAAATTCCATTTTTGTCCTAGTATTCAGGAATACTAACATACTTTTTTACCAATTACAGTATTGGAATGTATAGTTACTCCTCAACTTTTCACAGAGAATTTTATTACTGATTTGAAATTGAATGTGTCAATAAATATGCACTCTATTCTTAGTCTACTTGTGCAGTGACTTGATTATTTGCACAGAAATGAAAAGAAGAAAAGTCAACTTTAACATAACATTTTCTACTATCATTCTCTGCACCTTGAGATAAGCAATGGAGTGAATTTGAGTTCAGATAAGACATCTTTTCAAACAAAATTTACATAAAAAACATGACTCCAAAGAAAACCAAATTGGCCCATGAATGCAAGGTCTCTGTCTAAAAATAAACTACTTATCTTATGAGCTAATGAATACATATTAAATAAAATATACATAGCTAATACAAGTCAATTTCAAATTCTGCTGGTTGGATTGAAAAGAGAAGCCATTCTTCAGGCCATTTACTGCTTAATGTTTACAAGTTGCTATGACAATTTAAGAATTTAAACATAGAAAAGGGCCAGGGATTTCGCTCAGCGGTTTCGCCACCTGCCTTGCAAGTGCAAGGACCTGCATTTGATTCCCAGTACCAAAAAAGAAAAGAAAGAAAAGGAAAGGACCACAGCTAATCTACAATCTCTCTTTTCTCTTTAAAACATATTTACTTGAAGTTCTCACCAAGACTGTGTTTTTTAGTGCCACCTTTTGGGTGGTCTCATTATTACATAACATTGATGTTTTAAAACTAGAAAGTATCTATGCTTTAGTTGAACTCTAAAATTAAGCCTCTGTCTTTAGTTTTTCACATTAATGATCACTTATTGAATAAGGGCTGCTACAGCTTTTATCTAGATGCCTCCACCCCAAAACCTCATGTGGACTTGGACTTTTGGAAGGCGCTTGGATAGTAGGGGCATGACATTCAGCAGTGAATCAGTCCACAGGTGAGTTTATAGCTAAATATGGTGTTGGAAGGTAAAGCCTGATCTAAGGAGGTGGGTCACTGGGGCTGTGTCCTGGAAGGCTCTTTGTTGCTTTCTGCTTCCTGTTTTGATGCCATGAGATGTTTCTTCTCTTTCATAGCCGCATCATGCTGCCTTACCTTGGATCCAGTGGGCTATAGACTGAAACCTCTACAAACTGTGGGCCAAAATAAACCTTTCCTCCTTTAACTTGTAGGTGTTGACTGCTGCATCTCAGAGATGAGAAACTAAGACAGTGGCTCTGTTCACTTGTATTCTGTAATGACAAAGAAGCTGTGCAACTTCCTTATTAGAGTTTTCTGAATTGTAAAGTTCAACTTCCATCAACCTCTTCCCATACAACCTTGCAACCAATGCAAATCCCAGTATTCAAATTCATTTGATGAAAGACTCAAAATCATGTTTGCTCTTCCCCTTTTAGTTAACACAGAAATCAGTGTACAACTGCAACTTCTTAGCAGACCTATGTCAGGGAAGACTGAGTAGCTCTTCTGATTTCTTACAATTGACAAAAATTGGAGCAAAAATGAAACCTGAATTTCACAATTCTAACTTAATGAACTGTATTTACCCATGACAAAGAAAACACTGCCTCTTGCACATGTCCTCTGCTGGTAAAATCTTAAAGTGGATTCATTCCAGTGATATGAAATAAGTGCTCTTTAAATTTCATAAAATTAGCCGGGCATGGTGGCCCATGCCTATAATCCCAGCACTCGGGAGGCTGAGGCAGGAGGATCACTGCGAGTTTGAGACCAGCGTGGGCTACATAGTGAGTTCCAGGTCAGTCTCTACTACATAGTGAGACCCTGTCTCAAAAAAACAAAAACAAAAAAAAACAAAAAATTTTTATCAACTTCAATATTTTCAAAACCAATAATAAGGATTTGAGTTTGATAAAGCTGATTTTAAAATTTTGCTTTAAGTCAAAAATGGGAAACATCATTGATCAGGATCCAGACCATAACATGTGCTCATATACAATGGACACTGAAGTTACAACCAACCTCATATATGAACAACGTGGGTTATGACCGGAGTTTTAACTTCCAACCAAAATCTTAAGGTATGACCTGAATGCCAGTCGAGACTTAGTGAGACAGCAGCAGTCCTAGTGGGTTACAAACTCTCCCAAGGAAAGCAGGTACACTAGAGAGCCAGATTCCTGATGTTCTCATGGAAGGGGACTCTCTCCAAACAACAACCACCTTCTATTCATCCTCCCTTCCTGAAAACCAAAGATGTCAACTTCAATGGAGAGTACAGTATGGAATTGTTATTTCTGGTAAACTAGGCACGTTTTATAACTTTTTGCTGAATACACTAGGAAAAATATGGGTGTTTCTAGCAAATCATGTGCATTATGCAGCCTTTTTTATTCTGAAAAGGGGCTTTGGGAGGTTTGGAATGTGTTATGGATATTTCCATTATTTCTTATGGGAAAAATAGTCTTGACTTACAACCAACTTGAGTTATAACCAGCCCTCATGAACAAATTGAGTTTGTCAGTCAAGGGTCCACTGCAAATCATTTATTCAAGAATCTATTTGCATTTTATTCATTCATTTATCTCATTCTCAAAGTTCTATTCTTATAGTTATACCATGGAAAATAAGATACCTGAAAAATACTGACCAGTTGGCATGAAAAGTTAATCCTTTTAAATATGATTTTGTAGGGTTCCTCTTGCTGTTTTTTTTAGGTTGAGGAGGAGCATCCTCAAGTTCAAGACTAGCCTAGTCAACTTAGTGACAGAGTAATACCTTTTCTCATAATAAAAAAACATAAGATAAAATAAAAAGAACTGGAAGTGTAGCTCATTGCAAAGGTCCTGGGTTCAACCCTCAATACTACACACACAAAAAAGGAGCTATTTATGTTAAATTATTATAATTACAAAATAATGTTGAATGTTCCTCAATTTCCAGAAAGTAGTTTCAAAGCTATTAATGTTCAAATGTAACAGTGCATATTTGTTCTTATGCTATATACATTTTTATAATAGAAAAAAGTTGGAGATAATGATGACATTTAACATTATTCTGTAATTTTAAATAATTTACCTGGAAACTAAATTTCCAAATTTTTATCCAGTTTCTATTTTTAAATAAAAATATACCTTGTGAAAATTTAGGATACACCTTAGTTAAATGGAATAAAAATTTTTCTTAAAAATAAGATTATTTAAAAATTTTTTTCATTTTGAATGGTTCTAGTTGCAAAGGTCATAGAGGCTACATTTACACTTCACCCAGATTCTCCTAATATTAACATTTCATAGAACAATGGCTTAATTGTCAAAATGAATAAATCAGCATTGATAAAGACTAATAAAGATTTCTGCAGTCTTTCCTCTATCTCTGTTTCCGAAACTGATCCACTATACATTAAATTACTTTTTATTAAGCAGTGTGACTATTTTTGTAAAAAACAAAATAAATTAAGGAATAGGATAAATATTATTTGAATTATAGTTTAATATGTGATATAAGTAGAAATCTAATATACTTTACTATAAATTGTTATGAAACAAGAATTTTAAAATATATTTGATGGTGGTAATACATTCTAATAAAATGATTTTTTAAATTTTGCTTTTCATGTGTATTGACTTATATTGACTTTCTTGTATAAGCATAAAATTACATGAAAATATTCAAATAATGAACTCATACACTCTGAAAATGTAGAATTGGATTTTCCACATATTTTATAGTGTTATATGTACTATTTATAGAAAGATGTGTTTCAATAACTACAACCTATTAGTTAAATAGGTTAAAAAGGTTAAATGTAAAGCTAGAGCTGCTACTCTAAAATATCTCAGGAAAGAGAAAGAGGGAGAGAGAAAAAATGTTATCCATTCAAGACTCAGGGCAGGGGCATTTCTGCGTAATTCAAACTAACCCTCAACACTTTTTCTGGAAATTGAATTCGGAACCAATATGTATGGGTTTGCTAATTTATGCCTTACCATGCAGCATGCAGGAACTAAGAGATATCAACTCATTCATTCCAGAGTTCTCAACTCCACTACTTTTTAAAACAAATAAAGGATAAGGCAAACTCGGAGAAGAACACAGGAATAATGCAAATACAGTTAAATGGTTAAGGAATGTGACCTTTAAGCAATGGAATCACTTACCCTAGAGAAAGAACGCTAAAATCAATCTTCAATTTTAACCTTGGCTACTACCCAGAGGATGCAATCACCAGATCTACTGAACCTCACACACATGGAACAAATTGTAGCATAGAAAGATACACGTGAGATAAAGGAAGGAGAAGTCTCCCTCGTTGTGGAAGCTATTAAGCTGCCAAGGGCTCTGCAGTATTTTTGTTTTTCGTAATAAGGAAAACAGTGCTTGAAAAGGCATGTCCTTGGCTTCCTTAGGTTGTTACCATTTACCTTTGTGTCCTAATGTCCACTTCTGGGTAGCTCTAGAATTTACATAAATAGAATGATGAGACCTATATATTTTGCAGTGTACTTTTATGTTTTCATAGATTTGCTGACATAATTAACCCACTTTCTAAGCTACCTTATGTTCTGTTACTACAAGGTAGTCAAGCACATATTACATTTTCCCTGCTCAGTCAACCAGTGGACCAAGAAGTCCTACTTCCCTTCATTCGAGAATGACGTTTCAAAATACCTAGGCTTCAGGTGTGCTTACGGCTGTCTTTGGATTTAGAGCCTCAGCATATAAAGGGTGAAAATATGAGTATGTACGTATCCCAGGCATGCATACATTATATTTATTTACACCTGTGTGTGTATATGTGTGCATATATAGCAACATCTTGCAAACCACAGGAAACTGATACCAGGACTTCTCTCAGATACTGTTATGTTCATATCTAGATGTCCCTCAAGCACCGTGTGCACTCCTGGGTAGGTTTTCAAAGGTGATTAGATTATGGGGTTTATAGCAGACTTGCTGTTAGAAGTTGGGGTCTGGAAGGTTGAGTCACTGGGTGCATGTCCTGGAAGGATTCAGGTCTTTTCCCATTCTGCACCCCCAGCACCATGACGTGAGCAGCTTCTCCTCTGCTATCACCCTGTGTCTCATCACCCTGTCTTGGAGCCAGCTGACTATGAACTGAAACGTCTACAAACTGTGAGCCACAGTACACCTTTCCTCCTTTAATTTGTCGGTATCGAGCATTGTGTCCAAGCAACACTGAGAAGTGTAGCTAAAACAGATACCCAAATATTTGGATGCTCAAGTCCCTTATATAAAATGCTTATGTCCCTAAGACAATATTTGTAAATAGCCTGCACTTCCAGCAGACGTTCATATACTGTACTTTAAATCTTGTCTAGATCACTTGTAATACCTAATACAATATAATTATTACATACATAGTTGTTATGCTGTCTTGTTCAGCGAGCAATGACAGGAAAAATCTGTACATGTTATTACAAATGCATTTTTGAAGAATATTATCCATTCATCATTGGTTGAATTCATGCATGCAGGCAAATGGACGCGTAGGGCCAACTGGATATATATGAACAACTCCTAAAGATATCAAAACCCAGTCCAACACTGCAAGGTTCATTCTAGACTTCCTTCTTTTCTTATTTGTAACTTTTGTTCTAACACAACAAGAAAGAAACTTGGCTCTTATTTTCTCCAGTTAACTTACTTGTTTTTCAACCATAGTATACACATAAAGTTAGTTTCATAATGACTAATCCATATCTCTGTGAGAAACACATTTACTAAGTACAATACATTATTGTGCTGCACTCTTTGTATTTGGCTTTCAATTATGCACTCCTTCTTTGTACTGTTTGGCTCTGTAGGTTTTGGAGAGTGCATACTGTCGTGTACCCACCACTGCATGGGACTTACGACGTCAGCTGCCCTGGTTTGCAGGTCTTTCCTAAGGGCTTAGTTATAGCACTAGCTTTCCTGGCTCTCCAGCTTACAAATATTATATTGTGGGAGTTCTGGCATCTGTAATAACTCAGGAACCCTAGTTGATACTGTGGATCAAAACTGAACCACGTTGCTAAGATCTTCCATGATTCTTGACACAAATGATCATGAGAAAAATGAACTGTTCTAAAACTGGAAAAGTCGAGGGTAGTTTTCCTTTGTCTCATTTGTTTGACTATTTATTAGTTTTTATACAAACTGATCACAGGAGCAGGGCTAAAGCAATTGTACAACTGCAGGAAAAACATTAAATTTGACCTCTACTTTACTTCTCATGCCCAAACATTAACTTTAAATGGATTATGGCTGTGACTATAAAAGCTAAAGTTATAAATATCTAGGAAAAAAAAACTTGGAAGGATTCTTTATGACTTGGAATTAGGCAAAATTTTCTAAATGAGGTTCAGAAAACTAAGCACAAAAAGAAAAGTTGAGAAAGTTTACATTAAAATTAAAAGCTTATGATTTTCTAAATATATCACTTAGAGTTTCAAGAGCTTAGCCATAAATTGGGACAAGATGTTCACATATTTGGTTACAGATTTTATCATGTATTTCCCAATATTTATTTTCAGCCTAATTTTACATTTCTGAATTAAGGTGGGTCTCATATAAACATATAGGTAGTTCTTTATGATTATTTTATTCTACCAGCCTTTTCTTTTCAGCTGGAATGTGTAATTCAGATGCATTCAGTGTGTCAACTCACATGGGTGATTGAATTGTTTCTACTTCTCCCATTTTGTTAGTGGTTTTGATAGAAGAGATGTGCAAATCTTAAAAAACAATGTGTCTTTATCACTGGTTTTTTAAGACTCTATTCTTTAACTTTGCTTTCATGACGTGTATCATTTCTTGTTTTTACATTGTTCTGGTTTCTTTGACTTTCATGACTATCTGGATTAATGTCTTCATTAGATACCAGAAAATTATTCTCTAATGTCTCTTCAAATGTTACGTCTTACCTAAGCTTTTTTCTTCTCCTTTAGGTGTCCACATGCATATATACTGTAGTGTTTTTGTGTTTCCTGTGTTTCTTATCTTGTCTGCTTTATTGCTGTTTTTATTCTTCTTTTAGTGTTTAAACTTGAACAATTTGTATTTTCCTGGGGTATAGTTCTCTAATTGTCTGTTCTTCCATGCCTCAGCTTCACTAAACTAAATGAATTTCTAATTTCATGTGCCTTACTTTTTAGTCCTTCAATATCCACTTGATTCTTTTGAAATAGAAAATTGTCTTGCAGAAAATTCTTATTTTTTCATTCACGTTTAATATATTATTCAACTTACTTGAATATATTTTTATTATAATTGTGTTCCTGAAAATACTGTCTACCAATCCCAACAAGGCATGTACACAATTTTGGCTTGCTTGGACTGCACTGAATGAAGAGGAATTAACTAGGTACACAATTTTGGCTTCCTTGGACTGCATTGAATGAAGAGGAATTATCTAGGGCTGCATATGATTAATTCCTCTTCATTCAGTGCAGCCCAAGCAAGCCAAAATTGTGTACATGTAATATTCTTTCTATCTCGTATATGAAATATATATATATATGAGATAAATTATATATATATATATGAGAAACAGAGACAGACAGAGAGAGAGAGAGACAGAGAGAGAGAGAGAGAGAGAGAGAGAGAGAGAAAGAGAGAGAATGTACTTTATATATAAAGTAACACAGAAGATAAAGCCAGGCAGACTGCAGGACAGGTTGGACATACCTAAGAGACCTAAGAGATCATCTGTGGGTCTGATTCTCTAAAACAATCTTGTTTAAAAATTGTGATGGAAGATGTCCGTGATTCATTTATGATCACATGTGGAATATTTCCAAGATTTCTGCATTGGCTATCTTTTTTTGGTAGAATTATTATATATGTATAAATACTTGATCTAGTAAAAGAAATTCCTTCTATCCTATATTTCCTAATAATTAATTTACAATAAAAAGATGCTGAATTTTACCTAATGTTTTTGTGTATTATTTGGTACAATTGCCAAATTTTTCTCTTTTAATTTGCTAATGTGGAGAATTGCGGTCATTGATTTTTCTTAGGTAAAACCCCTGATGTACTTCTGAATTGAAAAACTTGGCTGAAATGTATTTATCTTCCTTTTTATACATTGTTCATTTAGGTTTACTAAACATTGGCTAAACATTTTTATATCAGCATCACAAGTAAGATGACCAGAAATATTCTTCCTCAATGTACTCTCTATTGGGACTTTTGATATCAAACTGAGCCTATTCTCGTTTAATGGGCTGGAATGTTTCTTTGTATGACATGCTCTGGAATTATATATGCTATTATTGGAATTGCTGCTTGTCTTCCTAGGAAATAAACTTCCATCAGAGGTGGTGTTTCTTCTATCTGAAATATATATATTTTAACTTTTCATTAGTGATTCTTCTGTGGGCAAATTAATGTCATTATTTCACCTCCATATTCTGCAATGACAGTTATTTTCTCTCAGGATCTTAAATGTATCACTTCAATTTCTCCAAGCTTTTACTGATGTTATTGAGAAATCTTCGTCAGAATAACTGTCATTCTCTAAACATGGCCGTCTATACCTCTGGTTAAAGCTTTTATCTCAATTTTTTACTGTTATATTCAAGTATAAATTTCTTCCTTTTAACCTTATTCTGCCTTGTCTGTTTCTTAAACTGTCTTCTCTGGTTTATGATCCCATGAGTTTTCTAATATTATATATATATATATCTGTATCTTTTTCCACTTCACTCTTCATCCGCTCTTCATCTTTGTGTACTCTGCTAATGAATCCATTTGGCTCAGATTTTGTGTTTTATAGAGTCTCTCTCTAAACGTTTACTTCATTTTACATTTTGTGATAATTTCAATGTCTAATGTTTATGCAGATTTGCTTCTGTGATTTGGTTTGTTCTGAGGGATACCACTCGTTGTGGCTTAGTTATTGGGTTTTGCTTTGTGTTTGTACTTACTACGAGCTCATATTTCTGTGGGTATTATTTGAGCCCAGAGCTGTGTTGGTTTCCCTAGGAAAGGGCTTTTATCTGGTCTGACCAGCTTCTGGAGACACTGCTAAGCAGGGATAGCTTTGCCCTGAATGCTTGTGTACTGAGAATGGAGACCACCCAGGAACTATGAAATTCATCTGTAAAACTGAAGTAAGATGGCTTAAGGTTATAAAGTCTCAAAGAAAGCTTTTCTCTCTCTCTCCTCCACAATATTAGATATTAGACAAATTATTTTTTAATCTTCCCCTGAAAGATGAATATAGTGGTTCCTGGTGCAAATTCTATCTTGTGTAGAACTGCAGCATGCCTTATGTTTTTCATTTCCGGACATCCCCTGAAAACAAAATGATTCCATACAGAAAATTTTCTAAATTTTTTTTCCCTCTGTTGAATCCTTTACCTCTAAAAATTCCTTATTTTCTTATCTTTTACAAATGCATCCATAAAGACTTTTTTTTTTAGTATTTCCTCTACCTTTTAAAATTGTTTTTAGCAAGAAGAGTCTCTTTTTTTTTGTACCAGGGTTCGAACTCGGCCCCTTGCACTTGTGAGGAAGGCAGCAGAACCACTGAGCCAAATCCCTGGCCTGGAAAGAGGAGTCTTAAAATCATCTATCATAGTACTGGCTAAAAGAGAAAGAAAAACCTAAAAATTTTTAGATCCTAAATATAAAATTAAGCAAGTTCTCTCAGTTAATAAACAGACTTGTATTTATGAGTTCTTACCTCTGTCATTTGTATTACTAACTAAACAACTACTATTCTAAATAAAGAAATACAGAACATACTGAAAATTCTATGTCCCAGTCATTCCTTCATAGTATAGAAATAATTTAAAGAGGTGTGCTTTCCTCCAAGTCTTATCATGCAACATTTTTATACTGGTGTTAGTACTTTTCATTTCAATTGATTTGAGGTAAACATTTGTTGGTGAAAATCAAAATAGTGCTGCAGGTGGTGTTACGACACAACCCCTCCCCTAGAAAGTTTACACTCCAGTGGGAAAATTGTGTAAGTAAACAAACAAGTAGAACAACTGGACATGTATAAAAGGTAATAAAACAACTATGTATCTACTAACAAGAATGGAGAAAAGAGCTTGTTATCACCCCAGTCTGTTCTTCTATATGTAAGTGAGGAATTGGCACCGGCTACCATTGCTTCAATATGGAGTCATCACGAAAGCAGAGCATTGAAAATAAATAATTTTTCAGGCACACAAAACAGTAAAGAATGTTCTAGGTTTTAGGAAGGAACAGTGGGATAAGAAAAAGTATGGAAATATAAAGCAGAATTGTACATGCTAAAAGGAAAGACCTTGGTATGAAAATCAAAAGCTTGGAAAGTGAATTACAGGGCATGATGAGGGTTTGGGTTTTATTTTTTAAATAGCTAGGAAGCACTGTTTTAAACATCAAGGAGCAAAACAAATTTATACAATAAAAACGTCATTTTCAATGTTTGTAAAATGGACCAGTCATTTCCTTTTGACAATTCATTTGCTCTTGCGCTTACTAAAACCTTACTTTCTCGTTGATAAAATAGGTATATGTTTTTGCATATATTCTTCTTTTCTTTTACCATTTCAGTAATTAACTTTAAGAGTTAAATTCAAATGTATTTTGTTTGGTAAATGGCAGGAGTGAGAGAACTAAATTATTTGGTGCATTTACTGAAGCATAACAATATCTTCTCCACTAAATCAAAATATCACTTTTTACCACAAACTGAGTCAGGGAATAATCATGAGTTTTTCATAAACCACAATTTTTATAGAATCTCTATTCACTCATAAACCATTTGCTGCAGTAATAATAGCTCTATAACATTTAATATCTGAAAAACCCCAATTTGTCTTTATCGAAGATTACTGGCTAATTGATTCTCGTCTACTAAGAAATGTACAAGAAACTCAAGATAATGTCATAGCACAAGGAACATCACTTAGCTCCTATTGAAGCTTTATTTAAAAAAAAAAAAGAAAACCTAAATTGTAAGAAAGAAAAAGTAAACACAATGTTACAGAGTGAAAAATATATTTACTGCAGGTCTTCCCAAAGAAGGAATTCTTTGTAGAAACAACCAAGTTATGCTGCTTTTAAATAGAAGAACTATTAATAAGGACAAGTTAGCAGAATGTAGAAACTAAGTTATATAACATATTCAGCAAAATGTCCTAAACCAAAGATTAAAAATTAAATTTAAAAATCTTTTTTATTCCTAGTACTGAGAGTTGAACCCAGGGCCTTCATACAAACCTACTTTCTTAGCGTTAACACCGGGAGGTTTTTTTGTTTTTTTGGTACCGGGGAACAAACATGGGTCTTTGTGCTTTTGAGGCAGGTGGCAGAGCTACTGAGCTAAATCCCTGGCCCCTGAGTTTGTTTGGTTTTTTTCCCCCAATTTTTATACTGAGATAGACACTCCCTAAACTGCCAGGTTGTCCAGTTTCTTGCCTCAGCCTCCCAGAGTGCTGAGCTTGAGGGCTTGCACCACCACATCTAACTTCAAAACTCTTTTCTATAATATATGACCCTTTCCAAAATAAGAGAAGCCTCCCACATTCTTACCTGTTCATTAAAGGAACAGAAACTGAAATAATGCTCACATGCACAATATATTTATGAAGTCTCTAAAGATGAAATGAAGAGAAGCAGATCAAACAACCATCTGTCTTTTGTGAAGCCTTTTATGTTTCCCATTCCCTCCCATTCTCTTGAACAAAGTTACTGGCTCCATCTTTGTCCCAAATTTCTATCTCTATCAGATCAATTATTTAAACAAGTCTAAGAAGTCTACCAAACATATTCTATTACTACTAGGTGCAGCATCAGACACAAAGTAGTTTCCTGATGTACACTAAAGATTTTTAAAAAGAAAAGAAAGAAGAGAGGAAGGAAAGAGGGAAGAGGGACAACAAGATCGACAAAGCTACAGAGAAAAACATGACACAATCTTTATAAAGTCATGAAAATTGGTACCAAAATTGAGTTTTGTCCATTTTCTTAACAAGGTTTTGTTTTGTTTTTTTGTTGCTGTTTTTTTTTGCCAACAGTGAACTTCTTAAAGCTGTCAACAAGCCACCTGCAGGGAATAATTTCCTTATAAAATAGCAAGATTAATTTACTTGGTTTAACATAAAGTCAAGAGCAAAATGTTAAGAGAGGAAAAGAAAGAAAATAATAAATACCTAAACATTAGAAAAGAAATGACTGAAGGGTTATATCATCATTTCAAGAAACCTTTTTCTCATTATAAACTCATTTCTGCTTTCAAATAATCACAGACATCTGTGATTTGACAAATGGGCAAAAATCAAATTTTTTTTTCTGCCTGGTTCTCATGGCATTAATTTCCTATAGTTTTAAAAACCTTCCAATCTGTCATTAAACCTCAGGCAAAGATTGCTTTTCATCATGGCTCCCAGGTTTAGGGCAGGGAATGATTGTCTGACAATCTGTCTGCTTTCAAAAGCCAAGTCCTGAGAACCCATGTTCAGTGATACCTCGGCTCACAAATTTAATTTGCTTCTCGATTTTGGGGAAGATGTACGCTGTCATGTTTGTCACCTGATGTGGAGTTTGGGAATGAAAGAGAAATTCTGCCCAAGGCCTGTTTGAGAAGCTAATTGCTGACAAACAGAAGCATTCATGAACCTAGGCATTACTGTACTCAGAAATGAATCCAGGTAACACATACTACCGTTTGCTAAAAGGTTCATGTGGTTTTCCTTTACAGTTTTGATTTGTTGCATGTGATGTCAGAATATTTTTAATTTCCAATTTTGGAAAAAGTAAAAATAAAACCAGTTTACTGGAGCCTTCCTTCAGTTACTGTTTGGGTCAAGATAAACCCCCAAATCCTCATGCGATCATAGGGCTTTTTCAGAGGTGGCTGCATCGGGAGTATGTGGTGCTGGGATGAGGGTGTGTGATTACTAAAGCAATCCACTGATTGGTTTGACACCACCCTAATCCTGCTGGTCTGGTTAAGATAAAAGGGGCAGAAAGACACTGTGAATGTCCCTGTTGCTTTGCTACCTCCGGTCTACCATGAACACTTTCCCCTCTGCCATGCACCACTCTGCTGTGGAGCCGGCTGTTTATAGACTGAAAGCTCTCCATTGAGTTAAAAGGTGCCCAGATTAAACATTATTTCTGAGCGTGTCTGTGATTTAACTGCCAGATAAGATGGGCATTTTAATTAGTAGACTCCGTAAAGTACATTGTGTTCACCAATGTGTGAGGATATCATCCAAACTTTTGGGACTTCAGATAGGACAAAAGGGAGAGGAAAAAAAAAAAAAAAAGAATCCCCCCCCACACCTCTGCCTATCTGCTGAGCTGAGATGTTGGTCTCCTCTTGTTCTTGTGCTAATAGGTACACCATCAGCATTGGTCCCCTGGTTCTGAGACTGCAGAAATGGTGTTGAATTATACCACTGGCTTTCTGGGTTTCCAGCTTGCAGACAACAGACCACAGATCATGAGGCTTCTTGGCCTCCATAATCATGGAAGCCAATTTCTCATGAACTATAT
>NW_022900936.1:15945302-15950562 GCF_012274545.1 Fukomys damarensis
ATATAATACATATATATATGTACACACACACACACTCACACTTATAAACTTATAATGTTCCTTTAGAGGACCTGGACTAACACAGGAGGTCAGTGTTTCTGGGAAAATTTGCCCAGGGAGTTTTGCAGTTCTTCGCAGAAGCTGTGATGGAAGAGGAGAGGTGGCAGACACGGGGAACACACACTCCCTTTCGAGAAGCATCTGCCTCTGCAGAGAACCATGCAGCAAGGAGGTGACATCTGCTTCTGCCCGGCTCTAGTGTCCAGGAGAACCTGGGGCTCAGCAAGATATCACCATCTTACATCTCAAGACACCACATCGTCTTCATTCGGATGCTGGTTTTGATGGAAAACAACTATAAAATTACACATTTTCAGATTTTCAGCACTGTCTGCTCGCTTGGTGCAGGAGACAGAGATGACTTTCATCACAGACATGTCTTGAAATTAAGAGTTAGAAAAAAGATCTTCTCTCCCCTGCTGTCTCTCTTTTATCTTTCCCTACTCTCTCCTTCCCTCCCCCTTCCCTCTCTGTCTCCTCCCCCCGCCCCCTTTTTTTTTCCCCTCCTTCTCCCTCTTCTTGTCCCCTCCCTTTCTCCTTGCAAAGAAGAAGGTGGCAAAGTTGTGGTTAACAAGCTGGATAACAAATATTTAGAATCTGCATCCTACAGAGTCTCCTTTGCAATTGCTCAACTCTGACTCCCATCACTACTGTAGCCATAAATAGTATGTAAACAAAGGACGACTTTATTCCACTAATACCTAACTTATAAAAACAGTCAGCCACAGTTTGTCAAAGTCTGCTTTGAAGCAATTATCAAAAACCAATCAAACTACAAAACCCTAAGGTGCTCTTTTCCTAATACTGTTTTTGTGCCATTGCTGTTGCTTAAGCCTAATCCTTATAAAAAGAATCTGTGAGATCATACTGTCACTGCCTGCAAGAGGCGGCTGCCACCCCACCTGCCTCCAGCAAAGGGACCTTATCACCATTCCATCTGTGAGTGATCCGATCTAGATCTCCCCATACTTACTGTTTTCAACTCAGCTTTGTCAAGAGAGCACAGCCTGAGACAAGGGCTTGTGTGTTCAGTCCCCATGCAAGAGGGGAGGTCAAGAGGTCGATAAGCAAGTCTAGAAATCAAGAGGGGGACCAGGAAGAGTGGACAGAGGGAAAAGATCAATACAGTGGTGTATAATGAAGCTGGTCATTGCTAGGGCCAGTTGAGGCTTGATACTCTCAGGGCCCATCTCTGAAGTGATAGAAGAGGAGTCCTGTTCTACGGGCTTCTGTTTTGGTCACATATTTCCACGTGGTGCTTAACTACCCTGTGCTTTCCAGTTACAATTGCACAGCTGTCATCCAGAGAGGCCTAGGGGAGAATGCACTCAACTCACAGGGTGCAGCTGAGGTGAACACAGGCCGGGAACCTCTGGCTAAGAGCCGAGCATGCAACAGTTACATTGAACAGGAGCCAGGAGACCTGAGGCAGACAGCACGGCAGAGGTGTCCAAAACAAGTATTTGGGTAGTTCACCCTTTGGAATTTTTAAGTTCATTTCCAGACTGAAGGAACTCTAAATAATACACAACACAACAAAAGAGAATATTTACATAACAACCACCAATTTTAACTGCTAGTCTGCAAGCATATCTTATGAACTGATAACTCTGCAGTTTTCTTTCTTTTGATTTTTCTGGATTTCCAAAATCATTTCATTCAGTTCTTCTTGTCCTGCTTTTTGTCCCATATTTCCAATAATCACTGACTGCCCTTTATTCTACACCATGTGCCTTAAACGTCCTGTGATCATGTGCACTTTGTATCTGGCTCTGTTGTCCAACAATGAAGTAGTCTTATTGAATAGAGAAGAACAACCTGCCTCAGACATTTAAAAACACTTGTGCCATTCTGAAGTATCCAGTGCAGCACTGTAAACCACAGTCACCCTACTGAGCAATAGAATAGACTTCATTCCTCCTAACTATAACTTTATACCCTTAGATCAGACTCTATCTCTTCCCTCCGACTCTTTCCAGCCTAAAGGTAAAAGGTGAAGGGTCCATTAAATACATTCAGTTACTGTACCTTATTCACATGTAGTGAAGTATCACACTGTACCTGCAAATACATAGTATGTGTCCATTAAAAAAAAAAAAAAGAGCGTGACTACCACGCTCTGCTAGTCTGTTGTAAGTGTTCTGCGTGTCAAGAAACAGTGCTGCATCACACTTCATTCCCTGCAGTCTCCCTGGTACCCTGCACCCCTTTCTGGATCTCTGGTTGTCTACTTTCTAAGCCTTCCGCATCAGTCTCCTCTATCCATTGACTGCTCCGCAGCAATGTTATCTCTAATCTCTGCTGCAATGCTTCAGGTCAGCGTTGGCTCTTTCCTTCATTTTATGGGCAAGGAATCAATCGCTCGGTAACAGTAATGGATCCCCTAAAGTCCTAAAGTGAGGAGGCAGCAGAGTCAGCACAGAGAGCCAGTCTGACTTTCCCCGCTCCGGGCACAGAAGTGCAGAGACAGGGAGACCTTGCACACTTACACAAGGTGCTACTCAAGCAAACTGTCAGCCCTGTCGCCTCAGCTCACAGGGTGGCCTATTGGTCATCAAAGATAAGAAGGCTTTCTGGGCCACTGTTTCCAGGAGCAAGCAACCTAATGCCTTGGCCCCAGTGAGCTGAGCAAGCATAATTTCCTATGGGTGAGAAAGACTGGGAAGCACAACATAGGAAATTATTTTTATTAGTACATGGTCGCAAGGCATAATGGTTACAGTCATCACAGAGAATCAGTATAGGTACATAACACATCTTAATTCCTTTTTTTAATCTCCTCCCCTCCCCCCTTCCATCTCTTGGTCTCTTTCGCTTTTGCAAAATACCCACATGTCAGCGATTCTGAGCTACAATAGTTCTAGCTGTCCTATTGAGTTGCCAGTGAACCACAGCAATTTATAAGTTAGCTATAAACTATCAATAAAGATCACTGTAAAGTCATAAGTTCTTCTGGTGGGGCAGAAGCTTAGAAATCATCAAATATTGCTCTGTATCATTAGCAAAAGTCACTACCAAAATATCTGGACAACTAAACTTTCAGCTTCGTTTCAATAATTATACTGCAAAGAGGTTAAAAACAGCTTCTATTTCAATCAGCTGATCAGTAACTTGTCACCTGATGGAAGGAAGAATGCAGTCGTAAGTTTAGAATTTCTTATTTTGTGGTCTCACGTGCCTCCTGCTGACTAAAACTGTCAGCTTCTACTTCTAGTACTTATTAAATTAACATCCCTGTGTTAAAAGTAAGTCACTCTGACAAATTAAACATACCCAGGATGCTATTTTTAATGCATATGATATTTGAAGTCACTTTTTGGTGGAGTCCAGTATTTCATGAAGTATTCACTTTGTGAGCTACTTTAAATTTTATCTTTTGTCACCACCTGGTGGCACATTTTCTCTAGCTCTCTCTCTTTTTTTTTTCTGTTAAAAAATTCTGAAACCGAAAAAACAGTTAACTTCAGTGTAGATAGCTAAGTATTAACAGATGCTAAGTAGACCCTATATAGTAAATATCTGCTGAATGAATGAATAAATGATTGAGTTTTTGTATATTGCATGTCTATGATTTTTCTCCTTTGAATTGCATGGAGCTTTCAAATTTGGTAATTAAAGTGCTCCACAATAATATCTTGTTCCAGGTTTTTTTCTTTTTAGAAAGTAAAATTAATTTTTAGCTTGAGCTAATACAACTATATGATTAAAACTTGGGTGCCTACCTATAGTTGGTGAAAGTAAGTATATTCTTCTTGAAATTTAAATACATTGTGTTGCAACATTTTTTAAATATTTTAAAATATTTTTACATAGTCCCAAGAGGCAGGAGAAAATTTGATGAAAATCTCTTATGCATGACTGAAAATGCATGAAACCTTTGCAAAGTCCCGAGGAACTAATTATTAAAAAACAAACAAACAAACATACAGCAACAAAAAAAAACAAAACAAAAAAAAAAACCAAGTTGCATATTATTTGTTGTAGACCATCGCCACCTTGTGGGCTGAGGAAGAGGTACTATAGGCTAGGAATCTGTTAAGGTGGAAATTTTTTATTGCTAGAAAATGAATATTACAATGAAGTTCAATACCTATAAACAATATCTAGCACAAATCTTGCAACATATCTATCAAATCATCAGTAAAGTTTAAATGGCAAGTTATATGTGATTAAAAATAATGATCAGGATCATATATTTTTGAGCTCCCAATTTGGCTATGTTATCCAGGGCAATTTATATAGCCCTTTTGAGATTCGATTCTCTTTAAAGAAAGAAGGTAAATTTTAAACATCATGCTTCTTTCAATTCTGCAAATACATGATTTAGAGGGCACAAAAATTTTAAGTCCAAAGGCAACTTACAGTAATTTCTCTATTTTCAATATTAGTTATATTTCTGAGGAGATATCCTACTTTAAAAAGAGATGATTTCTGTCTACTTTCTAAATTATGATAAAACAAAAAGCCCATTTTCACCAATATGACTTTGTGGACCTATGTTCTCTAAAGCAGTACTAATGGCAAACAGCTTTGGTATTTCAAATTAGTATATCCTATGTTATGAGAACACAAATAAAAAGCTTTAGGTGATTATAAAATATGCCCATAGTAGTTTCTATAGGCAATGTTTACACTTAATTCCAGTAGCTCTCTTATATCACCAGATTCCCTCAATTCGTAGCAACCTTTGGTATAAGCTTTATGAGATTTATGAATACAATATTAGGCCTGTAATATACAAATCAATGAAACAAATACAACCATATAGGGTTAAAACAGAAATTGGCACCTTCATCTTTATCACTTTAAAGTGCACACAACCTTTTATTTTTTTCAGGAAGTCTTTGTTCAGGAAGAGGACAAGACTTTTACAAAATCAAACTTCATAATGAATAATTTTGTATTAAATATTTTAAATGTTGTTAGTCATCTCTTCAAATCATAAAAAATTGGATAAAGTCTATAAACCAACGCATATTAATATTAATGTTCGCATAAGCCCATATGTGTTTTATAAAAAGAAAATCAGACGTGGGGAATAAGGCAGGACAGCTTGTGATATTCTGGATGCATGTTCAAGTCAAGGAGCAAAGATTGCGGAAGTATGGGAGTGTAAGACTACAAGGACTTGATGTGATATCTTTTTTTTTTTTTTTTTTTTTTTTTTTTTTCAAGGGGTCAAAAATCGCGTTCTTTTTTT